>NC_057801.1:778111952-778411952 GCF_018294505.1 Triticum aestivum
TAAGAAACTGCCACAGGTCTGCCTCCACGTCGGCGGGGTAACGCTCCAACACATGTCCATTAACGATGTGTGGGTCAATGAACCCAACATCATGGATGTTCCTTACTCTGCATTCCTTAATCTTCATTCTGCATGTATAATAGCGGACACAACAATATAGTTAGGACATATATATAGTGCAGGCAATATGAACGAGATGGGGTAGAAATTAATAAATCACTTACAGAACGTAGCAACTGATGATAGATTTATCGAGCTCGCGCAGATTGAAAAGCTGGAACAATTCACTCAGTTCAATTTGTACATAGTAATGTTTGAAGTGATGCTCATGTCTAACTTCCGCATAAATATATTCTTTGGCGTTTTTATTTTTTATGTAACCCTTGTACCATTTCAGCAGACCTTTCATTTGTGGAGGTAGATCCTTTTCCTCCGCAGGCTCGACGAGAGGCCCATTCTTGACATATGTAATTACTACCTCTTTCACTGGCGCCTCATCAAGGCCTAACAGTTCACGAAGAGTAATACCTAAGTTGGCCGCTTGTTCTCTGGCACTCGTTACAGTCAATCCCTGTTAGGACGAATGGTTCGTCAAGGTAACCAAGATTGTTGAAATCCACCATTGTCATTCCGTATTGCTAGTCCACCTTTACCCCACCTCCTGTTAGCTTGAACCATTTGCACCGGAACAAAGGGACCTTAAAGGAGGGTCCATAGTCAAGTTCCCATATCTCCTCTATGTAACCATAATATGTGACCTTTTGCCCATTCTCGGTTGCTGCATCAAAGCGGACACCACTGTTTTGGTTGGTGCTCTTTTTATCTTGGGCGATCGTGTAAAATGTATTCCCATTTATCTCGTACCCTTGGAAAGTCGTTATAGTCGAAGATGGTGTCTTGGCCAACATGTACAGCTGATCTACAACATCATTGTTATTCATTAAATGTTTTCTCAACCAACTGCCGAAAGTCTCCATGTGGGCCTTCCTAATCCAGGATTCAGGCTTCCCCGGGTTGTCCGAGCGTAAAATATTCTTGTGTTTCTCAAAGTACGGAGCCACCAAGCTGGAATTGGTCAGTACAGTGTGGTGTGCTTCAGTCAGAGAATGGCCGTCCATACATATCGTTGATTTCCTTTCGATCGTGCCTTTTCCACTTAGTCTCCCCTCGTGCCGCGATCGAGGAAGACCAATCGGCTTAAGGTCAGGAACAAAGTCAACACAAAACTCAATTACCTCCTCATTTCCATAGCCCTTGGCGATGCTTCCTTCTGGCCTAGCACGGTTACGAACATATTTCTTTAATACTCCCATGAACCTCTCGAAGGGGAACATATTGTGTAGAAATACAGGACCGAGAACGAAAATCTCTTCGACTAGGTGAACCAGGAGGTGCGTCATAATATTGAAGAAGGATGGCGGGAACACCAACTCGAAACTGACAAGACATTGGATCACATCGTTCTGTAACCGTGGTAGAACTTCTGGATTGATTACCTTCTGAGAGATTGCATTGAGGAATGCACATAGCTTCACAATGGCTACTCGAACATTTTCCGGCAGGAGCCCCCTCAAAGCAATCGGAAGCAATTGCGTCATAATCACGTGGCAGTCGTGAGACTTCAGGTTTTGGAACTTTTTCTCCGCCATGTTTATTATTCCCTTTATATTGGACGAGAATCCAGACGGGACCTTCATACTGCTCAGGCATTCAAAAAAGATGACCTTCTCTTCTTTGGTCAGAGTGTAGCTGGCACGACCTTGAAACCATTCCGGATGCCGGTCATCAGGGTCTTTCAAACGTTGCTGGTCCTGCCGTGCTTCCTTTGTATCATTTGTCTTCCCATACACGCCCAAGAAGCTTAGGAGGTTCACGCAAATATTCTTCGTAATGTGCATCACGTCGATTGCAGAGCGGACATCTAGGACTTTCCAATATTCTAGCTCCCAGAATATAGATTTCTTCTTCCACATGGCTGCCTGCCCGTCAGCTCCCTTCGGAACTGATTGTCCGCCAGGACCCTTTCCAAAGATGACATTCAAATCCTTGACCATATCAAATACCTCAGCACCAGTGCGTTCCGCAGGCTTCGGCTGGTGATCTGCCTTGCCGTTGTAATGCTTGCCTTTCTTTCTTACTGGATGAATTTTCGGAAGAAATCGACGATGCCCAAGGTACACGTTCTTCTTACAATTTGGCAAATGTACACTTTCAGTCTCATGTAAGCAGTGCATGCATGCATTGTATCCCTTATTTGACAGTCCCGAAAGGTTACTAAGAGCAGGCCAATCGTTGATGGTTACGAAAAGCAACGCTCATAGGTCAAATTCCTCTTGTTTGTGCTCATCCCACACACGGACACCACCCCACAGCTGTAAAAGTTCATCAACTAATGGCCTTAGGTACACATCGATGTCGTTGCTGGGTTGCTTCGGACCTTCGATGAGCACTGGCATCATAATGAACTTCCGCTTCATGCACAACCAAGGAGGAAGGTTGTAGATGCATAGAGTCACGGGCCAGGTGCTATGGCTGGAGCTCTGCTCGCCAAAAGGATTCATGCCATCCGTACTTAGAGCAAATCTTATGTTCCTTGCGTCAGCTGCAAAATCTTTGAACCATCTGTCGATCTTTCTCCATTGCGTTCCATCTGCGGTGTGTCTCAACTCCCCGTCCGACTTACGGTCCTCTTTGTGCCATCGCAACAACTTGGCATGCTCTTTGTTCCTGAACAGACGTTTCAACCGTGGTATTATAGGAGCATACCACATCACCTTGGCGGGAACCCTCTTCCTGGGTTTCTGGCCCTCAACATCGTCACCAGGGTCATCGCCTCTGATCTTATAACGCAATGCAGTGCATACCGGGCATTCATTCAAATTCTCGTATTCACCGCGGTAGAGGATGCAGTCGTTGATGCATGCATGTATCTTCAGAACCTCTAAACCTAGAGGGCAGACAACCTTCTTTGCTTCGTACGTACTGGCGGGCAACTCGTTATCCTTTGGAAACATATTCTTCAACATTTTCAGCAAGTTTTCAAATGCCGAGTCAGCTACACCTGCCTCTGCCTTCCATTTCAGCAAATCCAGTGTGCAGCCCAGCTTTTTCAGACCATCATCGCATCCGGGGTACAGCGCCTTTCTGTGATCCTCTAACATGCGATCCAAATTCTCCCTCTCCTTTTCAGTTTCGCAGCGTCTCCGTGCATCAGCAATGGTCCGACCAAGATCATCAACGGGATCATCACGTGCCTCTTCTTCACCTTCCCCTTCACCTTCAGCATCCTCCATGAAAGTATCACCGAAATGAGCAAGATAGCTTTCATCGATGAAATCATCCCCTTCTTCAACTTCTTCCATTATAACCCCTCTTTCTCCATGCTTGGTCCAACAATTATAGCTTGGCATGAAACCGTGCCGAAGCAGATGCATGTGAACATCTCTTGAGGAAGAGTAACCCTTCTGATTCTTACAGATAACACATGGACAGATAACAAAACCCCCCTGCTTGTTCGCATTAGCCACTACGAGGAAATCTTTCAAACCCGTAGTGAACTCGCCGGAGAGTCGGTTACCGTACATCCATTGCCGATTCATCTGCATTATTATAATATAAAATATATAATTAACCATCATGCATTTGTTAAACTAACTAGCTACAAATAATATAAATTAAACAATGAACTGCACACATGCATATTTTATCAATGACACACATGCATGAAAGGTTCAAGTTGCTAACCGCGATCGAGGAGGAAAAAATAAATGAGGAACCTCAAGTGTGGCTCCAACACTTCATATCATGTTTGTTTCACCCTCTTAGGGCATTTCATCAAACACCTTGTGTGCATAAGAGGAACCAAAAGCAAACCTACACCCCCTTGTGAAGCTTGTGAAGAGAAGTGGCACCAAATGGCTAAGTGAGCGTGCTGAACTGGTATATATAGGGGAGGAGCTTTAGTCGCGGTTGGCCTGGCCAACCGCGACTAAAGGCCTTTGCGCACCTTTAGTCGCGGTTGGCCTGGCCAACCGCGACTAAAGCCCGCGAGCTTTAGTCGCGGTTGGCCAGGCCAACCGCGACTAAAGGCCTTTGGGCACCTTTAGTCGCGGTTGGCCTGGCCAACCGCGACTAAAGCCCGCGAGCGCCCTGGGCCCAGGCATTTGGTCGCGGTTCATCTGCCGAACCGCGACTGAAGACTTCATTAGTCGCGGTTCCTACAGTTTCGCGACTAATGAGGCTGGACGGAAGCCTCTTTTTCTACTAGTGCTTGAAGCCTTGGCTGTTTGGGAATTATTAGCACTGGCGGATGATCTGTATGAAAATAGGATCTCAGTGGCCTCAGATTGCAAAGTGGTCATTGATGATATTGGACATAGGAGTGCAGCGGTTTATGGAGCTATCATTAGGGAGATTGTAGATCGTTCCAAGAATTTTGTTAATTGCTTTTTTAGCCATGAATTTAGGAGCTCGAATGTCAATGCTCACAATCTAGCGAAGCATGCTCTCTCACTTGATGTTGGCCGCCGTGTGTGGTTAGGCAAGCCAGGTGATCGACCTTTCGTCCCTGTAAACATTGTGACGAGTTAAATAAAAGTTGCGCGAGATTGTCTCAAAAAAAGTCATGCGGAAGCTAGGGAGCTTTTGGATACTGGCTGTACCCGGTGAAAGATTGTAGCTCAGGATATCTACAACAGGTTTGGATGGTGGTCCAATAATAGACTAGGTATTTAGTTATCTAGTTCGGTTTTAGCCGGTTGTGGCAAATTTTATCTGCTTTTTATTTTTGAGTTTCGAGCATTCTTGTACTTCATTTGTGACCTTTTTGGACCTTTCGTTTAATAATATGCCTGCATGCATCGTTCTGATACAGAGGTCGGAGGTAATCCTCCTTTAAAAAAATGTACTTCACATTTCCAAAAACATCTTGCGCTAAACCATACTAATTATTCATTGCTTTAGTGTTAGTTTCGGTGTTCATAGATTGCAGAGGTACTTTCTCATTTATAAAGATAGGGAGTATTTAGAAGAAATAAAGCTAATAACGCATTAATAGGTGCATGTTATCTACTAGTACAACGAAAGGTAAAAAAATATCACTTGACGCAAAAAGTCGCTAAAATGTTATTTGTGTATTCTAGTGCTAATCTCGTTCGTTCCCATATTCTTCACTTTGTCTCATGAACAGACCCTGAACCACGATTCTCGTCTTTGCACCTACAAGGCTAGCAGGGTGTTCTACTCTCTCTACGTTCACATCACGATTTGCAACAATTAGAGCAACGTGGTTGCAAAATCATTGAAGGGATGTGCTTCCGTACGCCTCCAATTCCAAAGTCCAAATGTGTAGGCATCCTAATTATGGTTGTCAATTTGCTGTAACTTTTTCCACAATGTTGAGACCTTTTGGTGTTGGGTGCAAGAAACTACTGGGTCGTTTATCATTTATGTGATCGGCTCATACTTATAGGGCAAGAACGTATGGTAGACATCAAAGTAAAATCATTATGTCTTCTAGTACAACTAGAAAATGTCAGTACTAAAAGGAGATTCAATTCAATTATTTTGCTGCCTATAATAGGAGCAGAGGCACAGGAGAAGTATTTCTGGATACCTTGACGAGTTAGAATTTTCCTTTTTTTTTTGCATGGATGAATTACAATATTCACAATAATAAAATGACTCTAGGACGTGAAACCTGCTCTAAGCACATACATTCTTAATTCTACCGTTGATAAGTATTCAAATAGTATACCGAGAATGAAAAATTATGTTATGATCTCCCTAAAAAACTTACTGCATATATAGTTCGTTTTTGGTGCCTCAAAATTTTTGTAGCCGGGGCGCGACAGGAGGTCCGTGGATGCCGGGGCGGCGGCCCCGGAATGGTGGCAGCAGCGGAACGACTGTTGCAGTCGCGTGGAGCTCATTATGACAGAAGGTGTTGTTGTGGGATTCGTGCTGTGGAGACTGGCGGCAAGTGGTGGAGGTGCTCTCCAGCGGTCTGGGCGCCCCCGGGTGCTCTATTTCCGCATATCTTGTCTGAGTGATGAGGAGGTCCGTCAAAAGCATGACCCTTATTGTGGTCAAGAGAGCGATTGCGGTGCCTACGGGTGTCGTCTACCTTCTTGGAGAAGTCGTTGTGGAGCTTCGTTGATGTCATGAGGGATTTGGCTCTTTGAATGAAAGTCCTAGCTCCGGTTTTCCGAAGAGGGCGTCGGGGACGTCTACATTGTGACCTCCTTTTGGAGGCGTTTTTTTTGGAAAGCCAGTTGTGGCCGTTGTGAGGAATCTCTCTACTGCCGGGGTTAGTGGATGTCGGGGCAGCTGCTCCGGGATTGGGCACTGAGACGGTGGTCTCGAAAGCGATGCGGGGATGGCCCCATGACGTAGGGCTGCTAATTGTGGCACCCTGGCTCAAAGAGACCAGAACACCCCGTATTCCAGCCCAGAGATCAAGTCTTCTAGAATACGACACTGCTTGGCATTAGAAAAAATCAGCTTTTTTTATTACAAATGATATGGATACACGGGTTCCGATATAACAGGGAATTACATCGGCACGGCGACACTACGCCTGCTCAGGTTGCTCTATGCTAGCAGCCCAACGACTCGTAGCAGCAGAACAACGACGACAGAGATGGACTCCACTCCGCAGGGACTCTGACTGGAACGCTTAGCCTAGCTCGCAAACTCGGGATCCAAGGTTAGAATGCTTAGCCTAGCTCGCAGGTACTACGCAGGGACTCTGGCTGGAACTCTTAGCCTACCGTTGATAAGTATTCGAATATTACACCAAGAAAGAGAAAAATATGTTACGATCTCCCTAAAAAACTTACCACATATATAGTTCGTTTTTGGTGCCTCGAATATTTTGTAGACTATTTTGTGCCACATTTCTTAAATGAGACACCTAAAGACGGTTCACACTGTGAGGTGTGCGTCAGGGGGAATAACATTCAACGTTATCTCGATGGAGCCCTTCTTAGAATCATAACAGGTCGGGAGCTGCATGTTCGACTACTGGAGCATGCCGAGCTGCCCGTCTCATGGATGCAGGGCCGGCCCTGGGCCAGGGCAGCAGGGGCTACGGCCTGGGGCCCAGCCAAATTAGGGGCCCCGACCCAGTGCTGCAGTGTATATATAGATAAATTAGGGGCCTTGATGAATCGGTAAATAAAAAAGAAAGATTCTATAGGCAGGGAGGCCCATCTCCAACTGAAGCCCAACTGCCAAGAGGCCTGAAGGCAGGCACGCACGCACATGGGCACAAGGCCAGCGACTGTCCGTCTCCCCGCACCGAGATCAGAGAGCGAGAAGCAGCCGCCGCCGGAGCCGGAGCTGGTCCTGCTCGAGACTCGACGCCGATGGCCGGGTTCGCCTCCTCGCGGCCGGCCTCCCTCGCGCTCTGCGGCTTCCTCATCTTCCTCAACGTCTTCGCCTTCCTCCTCGCCGTCCGCGCCGAGCAGCGACGCAGCACCGTACGCCCCTCCTCCTCCTCCTCCCCCCTCGGGCACGTTCCCCGCCGCCGCGCTGGCTGATGATGCCCTTCTCTCTCTCGCAGGGCAAGGTGGTGCCGGACGAGTACGACGAGCGCTCCTACTGCCTCTACGACACCGACGCTGTTCCTCCTCAGTCTACACGCCGGTTCGTTTTTCTCGCCTGTTCCTCTCCCGCAGATCGGCCGATCAAGCGACTACGAGTCTGCGACAGCGGCTGCCGCTGCCGGCAGATGCTAGCGCATAGGGCACCTTCACGAGGAACAACAGGTGACAAAGGTAAATCTGATGAATTTATCTGAGGCCTCAATCTTAATCCACTTATTAATTTATATTCTTCTTTTTACAACAGTAGTGGCCTTGGAGTAGGGTTCGATCGTATGTTGTTGCCGGCTTGGTCCTGGACTTCTTGATTCCTTGATTGAATTTGGATAGCTGCAGCTTGAAGAATACAAATTGTCACTGATTTACAGCAACATTCAGCCTTCAGGTGCCTCCACAGCTTTTTTCTCCAAACATGCTGCCTAAAAAACATTTATTTGGTTCCAAGTAAAGAATAAAGAGGAAAAGAATAGATAAGTTTATTGGAAATCAGAAGGGAGCTATGCACAAATTTGTTGTGAGAATGACACTAATAATTTTGAGGAACTAGATGGCAGTGGTGCTGAACAACAACCTGCTGAGAATAGACCACAATTGAGGAAAACAATGCCCATATGAGACTCCTAAATATTTGAGTGACCGTGAGAATCATGCAAGTGTAGCTGAACAAGGATCTTCTCTTTTTGATATCTATGACCCTAGAAACTGGGACACTGTTGACAACAAATCAAGATATATTCTAATTGAAAAAGGGCCTACAAGGGAATAAAATCTTGTGTTTAAACGGATTACATTTATCTTGACACTGTCATTAATGATTTTGCATCAAAAAAATGCACGAAGGAGCCATTTCTCATGATTACCGGAAGCTTGCAGATTTGCTAGCATGTCATTTCTTTTTTGTTATGCTATGTGACTTCTATGATGTTTGGTTTACACCTGAAGTATGGCATCGTTATTTATCAATTGGAGTATTATTTACCAAGGAAAAATGACCGTTGTTTATTATAGCTTTGCAATAAATTTTTTACCAGAATCAATTTTTTCCTTCAATGCTGTCACTGGGCCCATTCATTTGAGTTCGCCCCGGGGCCTCCGAAACTCTAGGGCCGGCGCTGCATGGATGGCAAACTTTGGGGTCAGGGCAACACAACGCCATTATTTGCATTGCCATACAACCGCCAGATGTTCGTCAGAGCAGTGGGGCTGCTCAGCGTCGGCTAGGAGTCGTGTGTCCTTGACCAGCTCGGTGGCTGTAAAGTTACTTCCACTCCATACGCGGCACCAACACCCAACTCGCTTACTACACGTACGCAGTGATACGTCTCTAACATATCTATAATTTTTTATTATTCCAGGCTATTATATTACCCGTTTTGAATGTTTATGGGCTTTACTTTATATTTTTATATCATTTTTTAGACTAACCAACTAACCGGAGGTCCAGCCCGAATTGCTGTTTTTTTGCCTATTTCAGTGTTTCGAAGAAATAGAATATCAAACGGAGTCCAAACGGAATGAAACCTTCGGGAGCAATCTTTTTGAAACAAACGCAATTCAAGAGACTTGGAGTGGACGTCAAGAAGCAGTCGAGGCGGCCACGAGGCTGGAGGACGCACCATAGAGGGGTAGGCGCGCCCCCCACCCTCGTGGGCACCTCATGGCTCCCCTGACATACCTCCTTTGTCTATATATATATATCCACGTACCCCGAAAACATCCAGGAGCACCACGAAAAATTATTTCCACCGCCACAACCTTCTGTATCCGCGAGATCCCATCTTGAAGCCTTCATTGGTGCTTCGCCGGAGGAGGAATCAACCACGGAGGGCCTCTAAATCATCTCCAAGGCCTCTCCGATGAGTTGTGAGTAGTTTACCACAGACCTTCGGGTCCATAATTATTAGCTAGATGGCTTCTCCTCTCTCTTTCAATCTCAATATAAAGTTCTCCTCGATCTTCTTGGATATCTATTCGATGTAACTCTTTTTGTGGTGTGTTTGTCGAGATCCGATGAATTGTGGGTTTATGATCAAGTTTATCTATGAGAAATAATTGAATTTTCTCTGAATTCTTTTATGTGTGATTGGTTATCTTTGCAAGTCTCTTTGAATTATCAGTTTGGTTTAGCCTACTAGGTTGATCTTTCTTGCAATAGAAGAAGTGCTTAGCTTTGGGTTCAATATTGCGGTGTCCATTCCCAGTGACAGCAGGGGAAGCAAAGACCGTATTGTATTGTTGCCATCGAGGATAAATAGATGGGATTTATATCATATTACATGAGTTTATCCCTCTATATCATGTCATCTTGCTTAATGCGTTACTCTGTTCTTATGAACTTAATACTCTAGATGCAGGCATGAGTCGGTCGTTGTGTGGAGTAATAGTAATAGATGCAGAATTGTTTTGATTTACTTGTTGTGGACTTGATGCCTATATACATGATCATGCCTAGATACTCTCATAACTATGCACTTTTCTATCAATTGCTCGACAGTAATTCGTTCACCCACCGTAATACTTATGCTATCTTGAGAGAAGCCACTAGTAAAACCTATGGCCGCCGGGTCTATCTTTTATCATATAAGTTTCCAATCTACTTTTATTTGCATCTTTTACTTCCCAATCTATAACATAAAAATACCAAAAATATTTATCTTATCTTATTATCGTTATCAGATCTCACTTTCGCAAGTTAACGTGAGGGATTGACAACCCCTTTATCGTGTTGGTTGCGAGGTTTTTGTTTGTTTGTGTACGTACGCGGGACTTTTGAGGAGCCTCCTACTGATTGGTACCTTGGTTCTTAAAAACTGAGGAAAATACTTACACTACATTGCTGCATCACCCTTTCCTCTTCAAGGAAAAACCAACGCAGAGCTCAAGAAGTAGCACGTAGCACTGCTGGAGATGACTTACTTTGACTGCCACTAGGAAGAAGAGGATGACATCTACCCGATTGGGTGCACACCGGATGCATCTGGTTTGTGAAGAAGCTGGGCCAAATGTCTATGAAATTATCTCTAGTGACCAAAAGCAAACTCTATGGCAGGTCCATGCACGACAAACATACTTCACTAAACAAAATAGTACACACAATTAATGACCATGTAGTGCCGCATTTTAAGAAGAAGCATAATCAGTAGCGAGACCATTTTTCTCAAAAGTACCACCTCACCCAGATCATATACTCAGTTGCGGTATCTTTGGCTGGACCCTTGGGAATCAGCTCGAAGTGTTGATGGCTTTCGGGCTTGTTGGATCGTGACATTGATATTTCCTACCTCAATTATTAAGGCTAGGCGTCGAATTTCAAGCACAAGCAAGCTCACACCTTCTTCCAACCACAGCTCTGACCGAACATCAAGCTTGTCATGTGGTTCTAGAGGGGCTTCATAGCCAAGAGACCTCTGTCTTGATTTCCAATGAACACCACTAGCAGGAGAGGACATCAAGGCGAACCAACCTATGGTTGGATGGTCAGAGCGATTGTGGTATCCGCAGCCCACCAGAGTTTAAATCCTGATGCTCACATTTATTCCTGGATTCAGTTCTGTATTTCCGGCGATGCACATTCAGTGGGAGGAGACGTTCCCGTCAATGACGAGCTGCCTACGGTGCCTTCGTAAATTTCAAGATGATATGTCAGCTCAGTCTTTTGGAGGTTTCATAGGGGTAGGGTGTGCGTATGTGATTTCATAGGGATGAGTGTATTCACGTCTATATGAGCGTTTGCGTTTATACTGTGTTCAAAAAAAGGAGAGGACATCAAGGAATACGATGTGACCCATGCAGTGAGGAGATGGTCGTGCATATCTGCTCTTCACGTTGGTTGCCTCCGTCCTAGTACATGGTAGCCGCTAAGGATGGCACCCGCAGGGTATGGGTATGGTTGAAGCCACTCCATACCCTTACCCGTTCACCCTGAACTTACCTATCACCAATACCCATACCGTCAAGGGTACAATTTTTTTCATACCCATTACCCGACAGGGTATATGAGTACCCGCGGGTAAAAATACCCGTGTTTACAATGTACAATAACATTATTAACAACAAAAACATTTTAAACAACAATGTACAACAACATATTGTAACAACAACACATTCTCATAAACAAAAGTACTTGCCTATAAAGAGGCACATAAAAATGTTAAACAACAACACATAATCATAAATAACAACACACAGGCATGCACTTTAAGTTCACAAAATTATGATAAATTATAGAGATAATTTGACTGCACACTAGAGTTTTTACCAAGCGCGATTAGGAGGGGAAAATTAATACATCAGGATATTAAAGGAAACCCGGTTGTCAAAATTTTAGATGGATACACGGGTACGCTGGCATGGGTTATATGATCCCATACCTGTACCCTCTCTACCCGATGGGTATGATATTTTCTCATTTAAGTACCCATGGGCAAATTTTTATCCTATACCCTTACTTTAATAGAGTTTTTACCTGCTGAGTATGGGGTAATGGATACCTATTGCCATCCCTAGTAGACGCTAGAATTTCAGATTATGGAATCAAAGGTTAAATATGTTTCAGTTAAAAAAATACTTAAATGTTCACACTGGCAAAAAAGGAATACATATTACTCTCGGTAACCACGATAACCTAGATAATTTAGAGAACGAGAAAGCTATTTTCCAGCCGAACCGTCTGCCCCATCCGCTTTTTCCTTTAATCCTGCTGACCCCATCCGATCTTTCCTCTTAATACCGCCGATCCCATCTGATCCTTCCTTCTAATCTCTTTCCTTCTTATCCCATTGACCCGACCCACTCTTTCCTTCTAAACCAATTTTCTCGTTAATGATCCCACTCATGCCACTCTTTCCTTTTACAATTTTTAAGGTTAAAAATGTTTAAACAATTGTGTGAGAGGAGATTTGAATTTGAGATCTTCAAGTTGAGGTCATAATCCTACTACCAATCATGCATAAACACTAAATTAGAATGTTTATGCTTGACCATGCGTGCATCCGAATTACCACGCATCAAGCAGGTGCCTCAACAACCAAGTACACTAAAAAATTATGTATGATTACTAACCGAGATCAATTACACAACTCAACAACTTCTGTGTAAATAGTATGATAATATATGTACGAGTATCTGATAACTTACGTATAAATAATGCGGTAACTTTGAACCAGGGAAAAAATTGGTTGAAACATCCCCTAGTTACTACTATGTAATTGCATGATAACTTATGTACCACATGCCAGGTAAATTACATACAAACACCTTTATAAGTTTGACTCATGAAAAAAAGTAAGTTTTTCAAACATACTCCCCTATAAAACTTCTCTGTAAATAACATGATAATAGATGCACCACAAATTTGATAACTTATGTACACCACGGTAACTTTGATCGAGGGAATTATTTTGTTGAACGAGAAAGCTAACTTCCAGTCAACTAGAAGTTAGCGACAGATTCGCACGATTCTGGAACCGCTCGCTTCTGCTCTCGTGCCTAAAAAGAGCTCAGAAAAACAATAGGGACACTGCTAGGATTCAAAGACACAACCTGTTGGTTGTCGCCATGACGCGCTATCAGCTGAGATGAGAATTATACAGATTAATTGGTACTTATACATTAGTAAATGACAACGATAAAGGAAGACCACAGTGCCTTTGACAAGAGGAAAAAACCATTTGCTTCAAGTTTTTTAAATAACTGATCCAACATGTTTTGTACTCAACATGTCTCTTTTTTGTAGTGATGAATATTTTTCTAGAGAAATAAATGTTTTGCTTCTATAGAATTCCAACATTAGTCATTTTCTCTGTGTCATCCCTCGGTAAATGCTCTTTAGCGAGCCTGAATAAAACTAGTGCAAACGTACCCATGATACTTTTTTTGTATGAATAGCATATTAACTCACACATCGGGTACTTGATAACTTATGCACACAGGTTCTGGAAACTTTAGCGATCGGGAGGGTGGGGGGGGGAGTTGGTTAAATAAACCCCGATAACTTTTGTGTGTGTATAGCATGATGACTCACACATTGCAGATTTGATAATTTCTGTACCCCAGTCCTGGTAACTTTCGCGATGAAAGGGGGTGGCGGGAGTTGTCAAACTTTTGTGCGAATAGCATTTTATATCACACATCGTAAACCTTATAACTTATGCACCCTGTCCTGGTAACTTTGGCAATGAGGGTGCGGGGTGGGGGGAAGGGGGAGTTAATGAAATATCCTCTTCATAGCTTTTATGCACCATGGACCTCATAACATACGGTCAACCACCATGTTAACTTTGAATTCGAGGAAAAAACATTGAAACGTAACTCCTCTGGTAGCTTCTGTGTTAAATTATCATACTTCCCCATGCTAAAGTTATCATTCTTTAACCTTCTCGTACTGTAGTTACCAGCCCTATCATGATATAGTTATCATGTTGGTCGTACCGTAGTTATCACGCTGGTCATGCCAAGTTACCAAGACAAAATTTATTATTTTTCTGATATGGCGGAAATAAGAAAGGTTCAACAACTAAAGGTGGCTTAGCTGGCTATTAGGCTCAATAGTTATTGCATAGACCTGGGTTCGAATCCTCTTTCAAGCACTTTTGTTTTCTTCTCATATTATGTAGCAAAAACACCAGAAAAAATCACTATTAGCCAACTCACCCACTACTTGGCTCCTCACAAGTTCAAATAAAATACCACTTTTTTGCCCATCCGAGGTGAAAAAGTTGTTAAAATATACCCCTGGTAACTTCTGTGTAAGTAAGATGATAACTTACGCACAATTAACCTGATAACTTACGTATAAACACATTGATAACTTTTCACCTCGGGCGAAAAGTTCTAGAAATATGCCCATTTACCCACCAGACAACCCTTAATTTACATACAACACATTTGATAACTTTTTACCCATGTGAAAAACGTTACTGAAACATGTCTTGGTAACATTTTTTTTAATCAAAACATACCCCAGTGTGAAGTTACCACTACCCCATGCTAAAATTATTATACTTCATATGCTATAGTCATTAACCATCTCATATTATAGTTATCAAGCTTATCACATTATAGTTATGATGTTGCTCAAGTCATAGTAATCACGCTGGTCATGCCGAAGTTACCAAGCAAAAAAAAATTATTATCGCTGATTTGACAAAAAAAAAGAAAGGTTCAAATAACCTTGTTTATATACAATAGACAACAAGTAAAGATGGCTTAGTTGGCTATAGGGCTTAGAGTCTGACGAATAGACTTGGGTTCAAGTCCCCTTTCTTGAATTTTTATTTTCTTTTCATATTGTGTAACCAAATACCAGAAAAGCCATTAGCGATTTACTATTGATGTATACGGTTTTTGAGAGAAGAAGAAAAAATCGGTGGAATCAAGCGTACGGGTTGCGAGAGGAAGATGGGTTACGATCGACTGGACGTTAGCACAGTCCTATAGAGAAATGATAAATCCTGAAGAAATATATATGCCTAATAATATAGAAAATCCCCAATAGATTTCATTAATTGGTATTTTTCTGCTCTGACAACGACCCATATCATGAGAAAAGCCAGAGAGACACGATCTACATCAAAACCTGGAGGAGAGGATGCCCAAGGATGAGAATAGAAGACACCCTAGTGCAGTCATGACTAAAGGTGGAGATACTCTCTCCGGAACGCCTATATGTCTCGGTGCCCAAGCCAGATGCCATCACGGTGGAGATGCTCACTGTTCCTAGTCTACTGCTCACGCCGGCTGCCGTTCTTAGCCTACTTGCCGACCTTCAACTTATATATGGAGCCCTCTGACATATACGGGTAATGCAGACATTTCTCTTCCAGATGTGTCTCACTCCTATAATGCATATCCACATCTTGTGTTTATCCCATCTCCTTCTTCCTGTCGAGTGTTTTGTCTCTGAACCGTTCTTGTTAGCTTGTAGCTAGCGGGCAAGTTGATTAGTAAACTCCTTTCTTGGTACGTTGGCGAGTTCTGGAGGAAAGAGCATTTGTTCTCACACTACACTATCTACTCTTTGTGCCCATTATGGGGGATCTGTACAGTATGTAAAGAACGGCAGTCACCACACAACATGCATATCCTCACTCTGTCTTTAACACACCGAGAATGCAATCACCTCTGCTGTTCCCTCGCTATAATGGTTGATATTAACTGCCCTAGCTACTAGCCTCAATAACGTAGGACTTCATGAAGAGTTTATAAAGTTGTTGGTAGATGGACGAGCTATCAACAACCCAAAATTAAAATTATATATATCTTGTATTAAAAAGTGGATTTCAAATCTCAAAACCCATGCCCTTCGATCATCTTCGCACGTCTCCATCCTGCGTGCACGCGCGCGCTTACAGAGAGAGAGAGACAAAGAGAGAGAGAGAGAGAGCAAGGTTTTGAATTACCAATGAAAATAATCTCATGGGGCACCGATTGCTAGAAATTTACCTTATGATTTTTTTAACAAATTTTGTATTCTAATAAAAAATGAGTCAAATTTAATTCATATTCAAATGAAACTCCAGTTAGGTTTCTTTTGACGGTGAGATGCAATCTACGAATGGGGCTTGACGCAGAAGGTATGGTTTTGGGGAGAGGGCAGTGGAATTTCTAGCCCTACATGTAGCTGCTCGGATAGCGGAAAAGTGGTGAAGACTACACTTGATTGACTCCGTCTTGGTTGTGCTTCTCAAGTACCTAGAATCTAGCCCAAGTTGGTTATATTTGGCGATAGCGATATTTTGGCGTTGTATACCTTGTTGAAGGCATTGCTCGGATATGCTGAGAATTATTCTTTAGGGGGGAAACCTAGAATCTAGCCTATGATGGTTGGATTTTGTGGCAGCAACGTTTGAGCGTTGTTTCCTTCTTAATACCGTTGTTCTTGAAGAACCCGGTTTTCCTTGTGATGTCAAGAGATGGTTGGTGTGAATACGGTCGTTGTTGTAGTATGGCGATTGTTGTTGGTTGCTTCAGGCCGTTTTCTTTTCCACGTTTAGGCATAACTTTGGTCTTATTTGACTTTGCTATTTGCGGGTGGGTTTATTTGCGTGTATTTTGGTGTTGGTTGTGTGCATTCTAATTACGCACAGGTCGGGTGTGCTCTTATTGTGTTTGTATCTTCTAGATGCTTCATTGTGAGTCAATAAGATACATCTTTTGTCGAAGAAAATAAAGTTTAAGTTCAGACCACCATCATCACAATCAACAAAAGAAGTGTAAGTTATTCTATTGAAGTAGGTTTAGGACAAGCAATCACTTCAGACGTAATGTGTCAGGTCAGAAGCTAATGTCGAATAATCCTAGCAGTGCAAACAGAGAAGTCCCTTGGCAACGGCGTTACACCGCTGGTGGTAGGCATGGGCAAGGGGAAGGATATCCTGCTGAGCTCCTGTCTCCCCTTCTTTTACCAATGGTGGGTCAAGGATCTGTCCATTAGTCAAGCCCCTCTGTTCGTCTAGCAGTAAAGGATGTGGATGTGGCACAAAGCTATTCAGAATCCTAGGGGCATTATTTTGCAGCAAGGAAGGAACGACCAACCGGGCTAGTCTCCTGATTGACACTTTGCTAGATTATGTGGAGGACCTGCTTTACGGCTCGGAAGATTTGTAGGATTATGGCCAGACTAGCACAACAACTAATTTCAGTCACGTGACTAAATATACGACTCACCTTGACTGACGAAATAACTACTGGGCTGCATTTTTTTTGTAGTAAAGGGTGTCTTTTATTATCTCAAAATGTAGCATCAGGAGGATGACAAACATTCTGAGTAACACCCGGTCTTTGAATAATTAGGATGCACAAAGCCAAACACCAGAAGTCTGGCAAAGGAAAAGAGGAACAAAACCTACAAATAGGAAACAGTAAATTCCAATTGACCGACAATATGCCTATGTAAAAAGTGGTAGCGGATCAATCCGGAGGTTATGTTACCACCCATGTTGAAAAAAAACTCCATAGCTGGCTGCTCCTTGCGAAAATAATCTGGATCTAAAATTGTCTTGTGTTTGCAGGAGCCCTTTTGGGAGTTGGAAGAAAGAAAGCATATAGACAATCATATTTGTAAGGAAAGAGTTAATCAAAACCAGCCGTCCTTCAACTGATAGCAGCTTGCCTTTCCAACTGTTCAACCATTTCTCCAAGGATCCTCTACATGCTTCCACTCTGTAATTGTGAGGTGGCGATAGCGGATCAGTATTCCCTTCTTTTGCTCTCGATTATCTATGTATTTCATTCATTTGCATCCAAAACAACAACAATGGATGGTTTGGTATTCAACGTCTGACATTTGAAACCCCATCCGTATATCCCTTAGGGAATGTGCTTCGGGATGCCTTGCATTCCCAACACTTCATACGCACGTACCGAATGTTTCTTGATTTCATTGCTCTATCTTTCTACCAACTCTCCACTGAATTTGGCCATTTTCGAGAGCATGTGATTGGCAGGAGGGTGGTATGATGAAGAATATGTGGCAAGTGAATATTGTGTTGGTGTTAGAGTAAACAATTTTAAAACTGATGCCACCTTTATAATAAGAGAGTTGGTAGGTACATTATTTATATACTTTAACCTCGATTCAATGTCATATCTTTTTCTTTGTGTTTGTAGAATCAAGGCCATATCTGTTAGTACCAACATTATCTCAAATCTTGACATCCGTGTGCACTTCAATTCATTGCTCTCTGTGTCATACAAAGTACATAAGTGCAATTCCTATGTTCAGACTTGAGACTATAGGATTTCGGTGTTGAAGTATATTGCCCATCTTTCTCGTCAGGTAGAGATTTTGCTGAAGTAGTTTGGTATATGACACTCATTATGGTATAATGCCATACTTTTTTGATTTGACCAGTGTGGTATGAATAAAACGTAGTAGGATTAACTTTCTTACCTTGTCTAAGCCTAACATTTCCTAAACCACGACATCAATTTAAGTTTGGGTGAACTGTTAAATTTGCATGTTGCACAGTGCCTTTTGAACATAGATATATGTTCTTCCTCCTCTACTGCTTCAGCCTCTTGTGGTCGACGGCTAGAAGACGGTCGCCTCCAGAACATTGGTCGGACATTTACAGTGATCATGATACCATCGTTGTATCACGATCAAAAAAGAACTGAAAATGGATCCGGGAAGACAAAGTGCTGGAGGCTGCGGGTAAAATGAAACAAAGAAGAAGGATATCTTGCACTAAACTATGAAACTCAACTACCTCCTCTTTTGTTGCTCACTATCTTCGATGTTAGGCAGGTTGCTCCATGGCCTCATCCGGGGTGCTAATATTATTATCCCTTGAAGAACACTGGCTTTGTCAAAAACACAAAATTTTGTTTTTTTAATTATAATACAGCAAAGACATACATGAAGAGACTAGTGCCATTGAATTGTGCACATCCCCCATAATCCAAAAATTAATAAATATATTTGAGAGAAAATCTGTAATCCATACATCTAAGAATTGTATTTCACATTGGATTCATCAAATTGAAAACTATGATTCGCGTACAAACATGTTAAACTGAAAGTAAGAAGTTGAATTTTGAATGTTATATTTTAGAGTTGTCTGATTGAATTGATTAAGTAATAGTCTAAGTACAATGACCAAAGGGAGGAAAAATGGCATGATGCTATCTAGATACTTAGGGCTAGCCCACACCCTATTTGTGGCCTTCGATATTAAAAAAGATGAAGCCTCACTTTTGGTTTTACCACTGCCGTCTCATTTGCGATTAACTTACTACCTCTTAGCCTCACGGAGCACATATTGGTCATTATTTATATCTAGTCGACATCTCAATTCTAGTTCTCGTTTTATTGTTATTGTTCATATTTGCAGTCCATCAATGAAGTCCAATTTTCGCAGACCCAAATAAAGTTTTGTTGTTGTAACGAGACACATATCATTCCCCATAATGGGTAGAGGCATAAATTCAAGCAGATCTATGAGACAATTAACCCCAAGCAGCCAGGTCAAGTCGAGTGAGAAAATCCTTTGTCTAATTAAGCCCAAACCCAGCCAAGTTAAAATTTCTTAGTCAATCGTCTCCCAACTATGGTCGTATTCCTGTAACAGACTGCTTCGACTGAAGTTCCGTCTGCGTGACCCTACCCTACGGAGTCCTCTCGTGTAGATGATGCTGACATTTTGCTTCCAGGTGCGTCTCAATCCCAGCATGCATCCACATTTTCTAGTGTCGACCATCTCAGTGCCCAAGACAGATGCCATCACAGCGGTGACCTCTGGCCTACTGTTCCTAGTCTATTGCTCACCGCGGCTGCTGTTCTTAACTTGCCGACCTTGACGTTATATATGGAGTCCTCCTACATATACTGGTGATGCAGACATTATTTCGCTACCAGATGTGTCTCATTCCTATGATGCATATCCACGTGTCATGTCTATCATTCCATCTCCCTCTTCCTCTTGAGTCTTTAGTCTCTGAACCTTTCTTGTTAGCTTCTAGCTAGCGGGCAAGTTGATTAGTACGTACGTCAGCTTGTTCTCGAGGCAGCATTTTTCTCACACTACACTATCTACTCTTTCTACCTATTAAGAAAAGGGCTTGTGGCTGTGTATGTAAAGAACGACGGTCACCACATAGCATACATATCCTCACCCTGTCTATAGCACACCGAGAATGCAATCACCTCTGCTGTTCCCTCACTATAATGATTGATATTAACTACCCTAGCTACTAGCCTCAATAACGTACGACTTCGTGAAGAGTTTATAAAGTTGTTGGTAGATGGACAAGCTACCAACAACACAAAATTGAAATTATATATTTCTTGTGTCAGAATGTGGATTTCAAAACTCAAAACCCATGCCATTCGATCATCTTCCCACCACTCCATCCTGCAGAGAGAGAGAGACAGACACAGAGAGAGAGAGCAAGGTTTTGAAATACCAATGAAAATAAGCTCATGGGACACTGATTGCTAAAATTTACCGTATGATTTTTTCCTCGTTTAGGCATAGCTTTGGTCTTATTTGATTTTGCTATTTGCGGGTTGTCGTTGTCTAACCTTGCCCTAGCCCTCGCTCTACCCTAGCTCTCTCTCTACACTAGTAGAAAAAAGGGTCAAATGTGAGACACATTAGTCCCGGTTTGTAACAGAACCGGCACTAATGTGTCCATTAGTGCCGGTTCCAACGGCTAGGCGGGAGGAGCTCTTTAGTACCGGTTCGTGGCGAACCTTTAGCACCGGTTCGTGCCACGAACCGGTACTAAAGAAAGTGGTGGCAGGATGTTGTCAGAGTGGGGCCCTTCCAGCACCTTTAGTACCGGTTCGTGGCACGAACCGGTACTAAAGGTTGTCCTATATAAACCCTTCGTCCACCCGCACTCTGTTCTTCCCCCTTTCCCCTCTCGCTCTCCTCTATTCTTCCCTTCTTCCTCTCGAGTTCATCACAAAATTTGCCCCAAATTTGTCAAGATTTGCAGGCCCTCATCCATTCAAATGATCACCAAGGTTAGCAACTTTGTCCTTTCATCTCTCATTGCTAGATTAGCTCTTGCATTGGTTTATATAGTGATTAATTGTGGGTTTTAGTAATTTGGGAGGAATTATATGTGGTAGTATTTGATTTATATGCAATTTGAGGTCAAAATAACACTTAGTTTGCATATGTAGGTGTGGTTTACTTAGTGCCTTCTAAATCTCCGTCGTAACTGTTTCAGTTATACAATCAAGACGCACTTGACAAATCTATCGTCAGTTGCTATTGTCCGTAAGTGATTTCTTTCTGTAATTTAAGTCTCAAGCTAGCTGTAGTGATCCTTTTGATCAATCATTACCTGTAATTATCCTCACTATATTCTTTTCTGTGGTATTATGCAGGATGAAGATGTATGAAATGAGAAAAGGTGGACGCTTTGGCATTGGGTTCATTGACCCAAACACCGTTAATGAATACACATGGCGGATAAATCCACATCATCAAAAGGACGTAGAGGACAACATGCTAGAGTTCTTGAAGCGCCTCAAATACAATGAAGATATATTACTTCCTTACAACTTCCAGTGAGTCACACTGTCTTGTACTACAAATTCTCTATTTTTGCCTACTAGCTAGCTACATGTTTTTGCTTACATATGTCTGCTTAATTAAGACATGCAAACGTGTGTGCATGCAGATTTCACTAGGTCTTGTGTATCATTAAAGTTGACGCCGGAATAGTTGAAATACTGGACTCACTACTCAAAGTTAAAACTGACTATAACATCTTGTTTGGGATAGTCAACAGGTAATTTCAATCATTATTAACTATATATCTCGGCCTATTTAGTTCGTCATTTCATGATATGAACTATTTAATAACCCTTTTATTCATTTTCTTTGTCGGCGGGCAGGGCTTGGGCAAGGTTCATCAGCGTCACGGATGGCGAATGGAAAAAAAAAGCTTCAATGGTTTCGACCCAAGGCAAGTAATTAAGTAGTACTAGCTAGCTAGCTAGCTGCCATCTCTTTAATTATCATGCTTGATTAATTATTACCTGATCAAATTCCATTCTCGTAAAGGCCATGAAGCAGGCGCAGGAAACTGATCTGTGTGCATTCTGCGTTCGTGAGAACATTCGCATGATGGCGTCCGAAAGGAGCAGATCTCAAAGACAGGAATGGGTACGCTTGTCAGAACACTATTCACAATTTTTACATCATTATCGATATCTAGTCACACAACTAATACACATGCATATTGATCTCCTTCTTAACAGTTCAGAGAGGTGCGGGAGAAGCTCCTAGAAACGGAGCGCGTAGACGCACTCCAAGAGGAAATAGCGGGATTCTTGCTCGACCAGGTCATAAATCCGAAGGGAGAATACTATTACCCGCTACCGCCCCCATGAAAACCACTTCCAATTGTCATCGTGCTCCGAAGGCACCAATTAGGCTAATGCCACTGGCTCCGAAGGCAACATGCATATGTAGGAGAAATTGTATATAGCTATACATTTCTGTATGTGTGAATTAATTAATATAGTGGTTTGTGAGACATTGATGATATATATATGCATGATTGGTTCTACTAGAAATTATATATATATATATATATATATATATATATATATATATATATATATATATATGCATAACGTGTACAATATGTAGTATCGTAAAATACCAGCAAACGAAAAAGAATTAAAATGGAAACACAAAATTAAATGAAAAAGAAATCGTAAAAACTAAAAAAAAACCCAAACCTTATAGTACCGGTTGGTATTACCAACCAGTACTAAAGGGCTCCAGGCCCCCGGAGCTGGCTCGTGCCACGTGGTTGCCCTTTAGCACCGGTTCGTGCTGAACCGGTGCTAAAAGGGCGGGAGCTTTAGTGCCCACACTTTAGTGCCGGTTATGGAACCGGCACTAAAGGGCCTTACGAACCGGTGCTATTGCCCGGTTCTGCACTAGTGCTACCTGTCACCTCGCCCTAGACCAAACTGAAGTGAGGAAGAAGAAGAACCAAGAGGAAGGAGGACACGGTGGAGTTCCGGCGCACGAACGCCCGACACACAGACGACTTGTTTTCCCTCGAGCATGAACTCGAGCACACTCCACAGGTTGTTACAACGTCCACTACGCGGCTTTATACCCGAGCCAGCGCACCGGGCACGCACCCACACCTCCACTCCCCGATCATGCTCACGCTCCGCCCGCTCAGCCCGCGCTCGTGACGCGCTACGATGCGCGCAGCTCACGGCGAGGTCCAACAGAACCATGCACGATCGAGCCGCGTAGCTCGCCAGCAACCTATCCCTAAACACACACACACAACGCACACCCGCACGGACACACCCGTGCTGCACCTGCACGCCCACATACACACCCTACCGCGGTCCCGACGCGTCCAACGAACCCAGTGCGCGCCCATACACGTGCCGGGCGCGTCCGACGCGTCGCCACGGCTTATTCACTCCAACACACACATCCCTAAGACATGGCTAGAGAAGCCCGTTGTCCTCAACGCCGGCGTCCGCCATCAGCGCCCGCTCCGTCGCCGGTGCCTTGCGCATCAGTGGGCACTCCTGCTTGCAATGGCCACGCTCACCGCACTTGTACTAGCGGCCACACCGGTTGCCTCCGTTGCCGACGCCATGCTGTGCACGTCATCGTCGTCGCGCACACCTCCATGTTGCCGCTCCCGCGCCCGCCACTGCGCCGCCGTGAACATGAGCTCGCCGTCTGCTCGCTCGCCGCCCGCCTGGCCAGGTCGACGTAGCCGCTCCTCAAACGCCTTCAGACGCCCGAGGGCCTCCTCGAACGGCATCGTCGACAGGTCGCAAAACTGCTCCATTCCGGCGACGGCGGCGTACAGGCGATCCAGGACCAAGTCTAGGAGTTTCTTCGCCATCGCCGAGTCCTCCAGCGTCGATCCCAGCCTGGCGTAGCGAGCTGCCATGTCGCTGAGCTTCCCGGCGAACGCGTCCAGCGTCTCCCCGCCGGCCATGCGCAGCAGCTCGAAATCGCTTCGGAGCGAGGCGAGCCGTGCCGCCCTGACGCAGTCAGCTCCGACGAACCTCGTCTTCAGCGAATCCCACACCTCCTTGGCGGTTAGCTTGGTCGCCACCTGCAGCAGCACGTCTTCCGCCCGCGCGCCTAGGAGCATCGCCCGCGCCATCTTGCACTTCTTGGCATTCATCGCCGTGTCGCCCGGCGCCGCCGCCTCCCATAGGGTGTGCGCATCAAGGATCGCTTGTGCCTTGATCGCCCACACCGTGTAGTTGTCCAGCGTCAGGATCGGCATCGAGATCGACATCGATCCACTCGCGCCTCCGCCGTGTGGGATGAGCGCCATTGCCGCCGGCGAGGTCCTTCGTAAGCTCTGATGCCAATTATCGTTGTCTAACCTTGCCCTAGCCCTCGCTCTACCCTAGCTCTCTCTCTCTCTCTTACCTCGCCCTAGACCAAACTGAAGTGAGGAAGAAGAAGAAGCAAGATGAATGAGGACAAGGTGGAGTTCCGGCGCACGAACGCCCGCCGCACAGACGGCTTGTTTTCTCTCGAGCACGAACTCGAGCACACTCCACAGGTTGTTACAACGTCCACTATGTGGTTTTATACCCGAGCCAGCGTACCCGGCACACACCCACGCCTCCACTCCCCGATCATGCTCATGCTCCGCCCGCTCAGCCCGCGCCCGCGACGCTCTACGATGCGCGCAGCTCACTGTGAGCTCCAACAGAACCATGCACGATCGAGCCACGTAGCTCGCCAACAACCTAGCCCTAAACACACGCACACAACGCATACCCGCACGGACACACCCGTGCTGCACCGGCACGCCCACACACACCCTGCCGCGGTCCCGACGCGTCCAACAAAGCCAGCGCGTGCCCATACACGCGCCGGGGGCATCCGACGCGTCGCCACGGCTTATTCACTCCAACACGGGTGGGTCTATGTGCATCCTAATCCACTATGGCCGTCTCACTATGTGCATCCTAAAAACTTTTGCCAAACGTACGTGTTGTGCGTCTCTTCTCTTTATTTTTTTTCCTTTTTCTCTGTCGATACAAAACCCAGACGAGACCTGTGCATATATATATATATATATACATATATATATATATATATATATATATATGCGTCAAGCAACCGACCTAACAACTCTAGTCCTATGCCTACACGGACTCAACCAGCCAACACACGGCCACGTTCTAGAAAGACTCAGCCAACGTGAAGGACTTGACTAGTACGCTACTTGGACACGTAGCGCAGGAACTCACCTAATACAAGGAAACTAATCAAGATTACATCTAACAATCTCTCTCTAATCTTGATCTTGTCATCCATGCTTGTCCGATCTGGGCTTGTTGATGATTCATCCCCTGTCGACTCATCCGCTCGCACCATGACAAGTTAAATTGATAGGTTTCATTGATCGTAACAATCTCTCCCCAATTTTAACTTGGCGAATTTACGGACCACCTCAAATATGCCTTGGACTACCCAGCCTCGCTAGTAACCTGTGGAACACACCATCCGGTGGACTACACCATCCACCCTAGCGAGATACATGCCGGCTCCTTGTGGATCACACCACCCTGTGCACTATACCATGCACTCCAGCCTCATGTAGAGACATGGCCTCATTGAAGAGACTCACCTTCACTGGTTTACCGCCCCCACATACTTGAACTTGATCCTCTCGTCGAGACACATAGACGACCTGGATGCGCTTCATCTTCAACGCCTCCTCACACAGACAAGCACTTGGACATGACGACGACGATGACTAACCCGCACGACTCCTTGACTCTAACTCCCGGATGACGATCTTGACGACTTTCCGGCACCGCATCACCGCACCACCGCCCCCGTCAACGATCTCCATCCACCGCCTTGCCGACGACAGCCCGCCGTCTCCCTCCTTATCGCTCCATCGAACGACGATCGCATGATCCTCCTCGCCGCTGCACGATCCAGTGACTTCATGGCCCGCCGCTCCTCGTCGCTGCACCACCAAGCCACCATATCGCCCGCCGCTCCTCGTCGCTGCACCACCCAGCGACCATATCGCCCGCCCCGAGGCGCTAGTCGGGTCGCAACCCCGGGGCAAGCGCTCGAGTCCCGAACCTTGCTCTAGATACCAATTGTTGGAATTCTGCCCACAGGATCGATCACATCAAATTATAGACGAACACAAGCACACGCAAAAACTTTTGCCAAACGCACGGGTCGTGCATCTCTTCTCTTTATTTCTTTTCCCTTTTTCTCTGTCGATACAAAACCCAGACCAGACCTGTGCATATATATATATATATATATATATATATATATGCGTCAAGCAACCGACCTAACAACTCTAGTCCTATGCCTACACGGACTCAACCAGCCAACACACGGCCACGTTCTAGAAAGACTCAGCCAACGTGAAGGACTTGACTAGTACGCTAATTGGACACGTAGCGCAGGAACTCACCTAATACAAGGAAACTAATCAAGATTACATCTAACATTCGTGTAGCAGTAAAGGATGTGGATGCGGCACAAAGCTACTCAGAATCCTAGGGGCATCATTTTGCAGCAAGGAAGGAACGACCAACCGGGCTAGTCTCCTGATTGACACTTTGCTAGATGATGTGGAGGACCTGCTTTACGGCTCGGAAGATTTGCAGGACTATTGCCAGACTAGCACAACAACTAATTTCAGTCACGCGACTAAATATACGACTCACCTTGACTGACGAAATAACTACTGGGCTGCATTTTTTTTCTAGCAAAGGGTGTCTTTTTATTATCTCAAAACGTAGCATCAAGAGGATGCAAAACATTAAGAGTAACACCTGGTCTTTGTATAATTAGGATGCACAAAGCCAAACATCAGAAGTTTGACAAAGAAAAAAAGGAATAAAACCTACAAATAGGCAATAGTAAATTCAAATAGACCGACAATATGCCCATGTCAAAAGAGGTAGTGGATCGATCCGGAGGTTATGTTACCACCCATGTTGGAAAAAAAACTCCGTAGCTGCCTGCTCCTTGCGAAAATAATCTGGATCTGAAATAGTCATGTGTTTGCAGGAGCCCTTTTGGGAGTTGGAAGAAAGGAACCATATAGAGAATCATATTTGTGAGGCAAGAGTTAATAAAAATCAGCCGTCCTTCAACTGAGAGCAGCTTGCCTTTCCAACTGTTCAACCGTTTCTCCAAAGGCTCCTCTACCTGCTTCCACTCTGTAATGGTGAGGCGGCGATAGCGGATCAGTATTCCCTTCTTTTGCTCTCAATTATCTATGTCTTTCATTCATTTGCATCCTAAACAACAACAGTGGATGGTTTGGTACTCAAGGTCTGACATATTAAACCCCAGCCGTGCTTCCGGGATGCCTTGTGCAGCGAGGACAGTGGACTTTCTAGCCCTACATGTAGCTGCTAGGATAGCGGAAAAATGGTGAAGACTACACATTATTGACTCCATCTTGGTGGTGCTTCTCAAGTACCTAGTCTTGAGTTCCAGGGTGAAAATCCTAGGTCTGACCCAATTTGGTTATATCTGGCAATGGCGATATTTTGGCATCGTTTACCTTGTTGAAGGCATTGCTCCGGTATGCTGAGACTTGTTCTTCAGGGTAAAAACATACAGTCTACCCTATGATGGTTGGATGTGGTGACAGCAATGTCTGAGCAGTGGATCGAGCCAGTGGTCATGCTGCCACCCATGTTGGGGAAAAAACTCCATAGCTGCCTGCTCCTTGCGAAAAGAATCTGGATTAACAAAAGTCCAGTCTTTGCAGGAGCCCTTTTGGGAGTTGGAAGAAAGAAAGTATATAGAGAATCATATTTGTGAGGAAAGATATAATAAAAAACAGCCGACATACAACTGACAGCAGCTTGCCTATCCAACTGCCCAACCGTTTCTTCAGAGACTCATCTATGTGATTCCACTATGTAATAGTGAGACGGCCATAGTGGATTTGGTATTCCCTTCTTTTGCTCTCGATTATCTCTGTTTTTCATTCATTTGCATCCAAAACAACAGCAGTGGATGGTTTGGTACTCAACGTCTAACATTTGAAACCCGATCCGTATATGCCTTAGGGAATGTGCTTCCGGATGCCTCACATTCCCAACACGTCGTACGTACCAGATGTTTCTTGATTTGCTTGCACTATCTTTCGACCCACTCTCCACTCAAGTTGGCCATTTTTGAGAGCATATGATAGGCAGGAGGGTCGTATGATGAAGAATATGTGGCAAGTGAATATTATGTTGGGGTTAGAGTCAACAGTTTTAAAACTGATGGCCACCTTTATAAAACGAAAGTTGGTAGGTACATTATGTTATATACTTTAACATCAAATCAATGTCATATCTTTTTTTTTGTCTTTGTAGAATCAATGCCATATATGTCAGTAACAACATTATCTCAAATCTTCACATCCATGTGTGGTTCAATTCTTTGCTCTCTGTGTCTTACAAGGTACATAAGTGCAATTCCTTTGTTCAGACTTGAGACGGTAGGATTTCGGTTGAAGTATATTGCCAATCTTTCTCGTCAGGTTGAGATTTTGCGGAAGTAGTTTGGTATATCACACTCATTATGGTATAATGTCAGATTCTTTTGATTTGACCAGTGTGGTATGAATAAAATGTAGTAGGATCAACTTTCTTACCTTGTCTAAGCCTAACATTTCCTAAACCATGACATCAATTTTACGTTTGGGTGAACTGTTAAATTTTCACGCCGCACCGCGCCTTTTGAAAGTAGACATATGTTCTTCCTCCTCTACTGCTTCAGCCTCTTGTGGTCGACGGCTATAAGACGATCACTGCCAGAACATTGGTCGGACATATACAATGATCATGATACCATCGCTGTATCACGATAAAAAAAGAACGGATCCGAGAAGACATAGTACTGGAGGCGGTGGGTAAAATAAAACAAACAAGAAGGATATCTTGAACTGAAATATGAATCTCTACTACCTCCTTTTGTCTTGCTCACTATCGTCTATGTTAGGCAGGTTGCTCCATGGCCTCATCTGGGGTGCTAATTGTCCCTTTGTCAAAAACACAAATTTTTGGTTTTTTAATTATAATACTGCGAAGAAACACATGAAGAGACAAGTGCCAGTGAATTGTGCACATCCGCAATAATCCAAAAAATAATATATATTTGAGATAAAATCTGTAATCCATACACCTAACAATTGTATTTCACATTGGACTCATCAAATGGAAAACTATGATTGGCGTACAAACATGTTAAACTGAAAGTAAGAAGTTAATTTATGAATATTATATTTGAGAGTTGTATGATTGATTAATTAAGCAATAGTCTAAGTACAAGGACTAAAGGGAGGAAGAATGGCAAGATGCTACCTAGATGCTTAGCGCTAGCCCACACCCTATTTGCGGCCTTCGATATTAAAAAAGATGACGTCTCTTGGTTGTCCCACTGCCGTCTCACTTGCAATTAACTAACTATCTCTTAGCCTCACGGAGCACATATATTTGTCATTATTTATGTCTGGTCGACATCTCAATTCTAGTTCTCGTTTTATGCTTACTAGTCATCAACCCATGCAACTGCACGTGCTAGGGATTATTAGATTGTTTTAGCACTATGGTACTATGTGAATAGTGGAACGGAACCTTTTAATTAAACATAGTCAAATATTGCCACATGTATATTAATATTTCCATGCATTTAAATAAGCCTATTTTTCACAAAAATGAAAGACATAACTTTTTATAATTACCAATTTAATAACAGAGTTTCACTTATCCATCACTTTAATTCTTCAGTTATACATTTAAATTCGTTCATGAACAACAAATACCATGATGTTCATACTAGCAACGAAGGGTGGTTACGTTTTATTAACAAAAGTTAAATATACAATCTTAGTAATCATTGATAAATGGAAGAAATAGATAAAAAAGTGAAACTTACAACTAAAATATTCAATTCCATTAGGGTTTAAAAATACACCAAGTATCTTGTAGTACCTACTCATTTTTACTGAGTTAGCTTCCATTTCTCGTCTTATATGAATTTTGTTATGTTATCCATCTAGAAAAAGCAACAATTTTTTTGTATGAAACCATTCAAGAAAATATTTAGCATGAAATGACTCACCAATACAATTCATGTGAAATCAGTCTTGTAGTTGAACGAAATGCTGATGGGTATGATCTTATGAGACCGAAAATCTTATGGGCTTGTTGGTGCCTTTTTAATAAGCTAACATCCCATAACCAATTGATTCCTGCAAATAGTAACTGGGTCTTCTTCCAAAAATATATTAACTAATGGTGCTTCTGTTTTGGGCATGCATTGGTACGGGCAAGAAATTTTGAGAACCCATAAACTTTAAAATATAGAAACTAAAAAATATCCGGGTAACACTTAATGTATGTGAAATATCATACGGTTTCAGGTCTAAGAAAACACACACATAGAGAAAAAAATGTGGGAGTAGACTTTCCTTGTGCCAGTAATTTATTCTTAGAGTTTGTGAAGTTATGATTAGTTATGCACAGCACAAAAAATGATAATCAAAGTAGAAATGTATCGTATATTAAAAAATAATTCAAATGAAGCAGCGTTGCAACAATAGATTATCAACTATGGAGTGATCAAAGGTTTGCCAGAAAGCTTGATTATAAAAGAGAAATGTAGCCATCTAGCTAGGGAGTATCTTACCTTTGCATCAGAAAATACTTCACTATGACCGACCATTGCCCGTTTTCTGGATAGGTGTGTGCACTAACCATCAAGACTGTTTATACCATGTTTTTATTTTCAATACCTCATATATAAAATAAATCGACGTTAAACGCAAGCCCAAGCATGGATTGATCTCCATTGTTTGAGCAATTTTAGCACTAACATACTCAGCCATATGTTCATGCTATATCATCAACAAAAGAATCAGCAGTACTGATATGGACAAATACATGCTGGTTTCCATCCAGGTGTTTTCAAAATGATAAGCTTTCATGGGCTTGTCTTCCACAAACTCCTCCGCTGAAAAATCCATAAAGAATTAAATCCCTAAATTTGTTCTTCTAGAAACATTATAGATAAAATTGCAACATTTCTAGTTGAATCAATTGATGCATGCATGTGACATTATGCCCCGGAGATATGGATGGTGGAATTAATTGATGCATGCATGGGACAGAGTGCCGTACGCGGCTACGCTCGGCCATGTAATCAGATAGGATAGGCTTAACATCTGTCTTCTAGCTCCCGCAATAAAAAAGGTACTAGATCGGCAACGCGCCTTGGCGCGAGGGTGCCGGTTCTAACCTTTTGTCAAGCATGTAATGCTAAATCAGTAAGAAGCACGCCCTGAAGTATGTAATCAATGCATGGTTCAACACCAAAAGCAATGCAAATCTTTAACCTCATGAATTTTCCAATCAAAGTACATATCACAGATTACATTTTAGGCACATCAAGCTCGGCACAAAGGAATAGGCCAAGTAATGTTTAACAGGTCAGGCTTGAGTAGCATATAGGGCAGCAAGACAGTACAAAATATTGAAAGTGAAGCATTTACACAGGAGGCTATTGACAATCAGATAGCAGTCCTTCACCAAGGACGGTTGAAGTTCCTCGTCGCTCAAAGATAAGTTGAGTAGCATTGGCCTGAAAGTGAAGAAAAAACCATATTCCTGGAGAAGATATCTCAACATTTTTACAACAATAGATATCTACAGTGACCAAAAAGGAACTATCAAGAAGACAAGATATGTAAACTGACATCAAGGAACTCATGTATGTTTCCTTTAAATTAGTTTGGGGAGTGGTAGAAAATGCAGCCGAAACTACCAAGAGAATCGAGATGGTTTAGTACAACATAACACAAGCAGGACATAGTATAGTAGTTTGAGCCAATCTAAGAGCACTATTTTAATATGGCATAGCAATATAAACTTCATCGAAACATCTTGCCATCTAGATAACTGGTCATCAGGGATGAAGCAAATGATTCTCGACGTCAATCGACCATGTAGAGTCGTGCATGAAGAAGGCATTGTCATTTATCAGTAAGAGGTTAGTCAGCAAATATGCCACCTAAAGACGTACATCATGAAGAAAACGGGTTGATATTAGGTGCACGTAAAATGTGTCAAACAGATATAAGAACAAACGACTCTACATGTTGAAGTATAACTGGGGCAACAGGGTTAAAAACATGACGACAGATGCGACCAACTCAATCAGGAAACTAATACCTATAAAGGGAAATGAAGGCATGTCTCAATAGATATAAGGAACAAAGTTTGTTATCTATATTGAATGAAAAAGATCAATGTAAACTCGCCATAAAATGAATCCAAATATATGGGGCTCCATGGGCAAACAACACCTTTGTTGCTTCATGCTGAACTACTTTATGTAAGAGAGAATTTTAAGCTTTAGTGGCAAGCAGGCAGGTGAAGTGTCATATTAGTAAATGTGCAAAAGGTTATCTATTGAATACCATGTGAATGGAACATGTCTGCCTTGCATACAATTTGGAGACTAAAGAGGCAAACAACCCAAACAGACACATTACTTATAGTTCTGACAGTAAATTTGCGTGCTTTGGCCGTCACTGATTACATACATATAACTCAAAAAAAGAATAATGCCACTGTTTGGGTTACGGATTCTTGAAAATCAGCTTCGGCTTGGATTCCGAGAATCAGCTGCAGCTGCAGATTCTGAAAATCTGAAGCAACATGTTTGTTTGCCCTGCTTTAGGAAAATCATAAGTTTTGTGAAATGTCTACAACACCCCCGAATACACTGACCTTGTGGGTATCGCCACCCGAGCTTGGGGCGTGGTGCGATGCAGGTCAGGCATGGCACAGCTGGTCCTTGGGGGAGAGCGGACGGAGCTGGGGATGGCGCAAACAGAGGATGGTGACTCGAAGAGCGGACGCAGCCGACGGATCTTGCCATTAGCTTGGGCGTGGCTGGAGGTCAGGGAGGAGCAGAGGCGCTCAGATCCATTCGCTTGGCAGTGGTCGGAGGTTGGGGATGGGTAGAGAGGTTGGACGGACTTCGGGCAGGTACGGATGCGGCGGACCCATCCGCTTAGGAACCACCGGGGCCGACGCTCATGGAGCCGCCGAAACCTGACCACCACGAGTGTCATTGAGGGAAAGGCCAAGGCAGAGGATGGGGCGGGTCGCACGCGCGCAGCCTGCGGTACTCCCTTGCGCCGCCACCACCATGCTCCGCCCGATCCTCCAGCTGCAACAGGCACGCAACCCCCGTCGATGTTATCGCCGTCGCGGTTGCCATGGGGACGAGGGGATTTGGGTGTCGTTGACCTGGGCTGCAGGTGGATACTGGATGAGGCTGCGGTGGCGGTTTTGTTGTAGTTTCGAGCGGAAATAGGGGCAAGGGCACAAAACGAATCGTTTTGAATCCGCTGAATCGTCAAAATCGGTGCTTCCGGATTCCTTGCGCTGGTAGTTCATTTTTGGAATCGGATTCTAGGAAGCAACACGGGAATCCGGCGTGTTTATTTGAGCTTCTAATTTTAGAAGCCTAGAATCTGAGAATCAGAAGCGGTAACCCAAACAAAACCAGTGGTCTGACTGAACAATTTTACGAAGTGAGGAACTGAGGAACCGATCCTTTGGTTCACAACCCTCTCTTACTATTTTCGTCAAGGCACATAGAGAACTAAAATGCAGCTATTATTCAATTCCCCACCAGCCACAATGGCAACTACAGTTGGCCGCCTATATGAACCAGTTATAGTCTCTAAAATATTATGTATGCACAACAAACCAAGAAAGAGATACCTCCAAATGGAGGAGGCAATGTCAACAAGATAATTCAAAGGAAATAACACATCAATACTACTAAGAAAACGAAGATTGGTAACTGCAGTGCATCTATTGCAGTAGTACATTGAGCACCTGAGATAGTAACCGAATCCGAAGGAGCAGTAGCCACGCACCCAGCAACGACCCTGGCACCAAACTCTAACCTGGCAGTACTATAAAACACATTGACACTCAGTTCACAACACATAAATAATTAATGCATAGTCATAAGTCAAAGATATATTTCACAATGTTACCAAAGCCATTTTCAGAAGCAAATACCAGCACTTTAAATATACTGGAACAAAAATAAACCAAAACTAAAAAAACTACTAACTAATGTGGTCAAAAAATACCAGATACTGATCAATGATATGTACCCACCTTATTTTACTAAATCTTCCACTACCAAATGTGATGTTAAATATCAATTGATAATTACTCATTTGTATCTGCAAAGAAGTATCATGCTAAAAATGAAATACCAGATCAGTTAGAGAACACAATTATGCAAAATACTAATAATAAATCTGTATATATTGTGATCAGTATATTTTTAAAATAAAGCAAATGCGCCCATCTTATCTTTCTTATGTAGGTCATGCCAGTTTTAAGCGAACTCTTAACTTCATTCACAAATTATCTTATACACGAAAAGAAAGATTGCATCCACATATCTAAATTAAGCTCAATGCTTTCGACAGATGGATTCTTCTTATGTAACAATACAACCCAACCACTGAGGATCCAATGCACAACAAGGCAGACCGGAAAAATCAAGGAAATTGTACAACAAACATTGACAGGGGCCAACAATAAAACAATAGGGGCCAAATAATCATATTGTGGATGCCCTAACTAAGAATGCAATAACCAGTCATAGGCTAGTGCCTTTTCCTATACATCTTAAAAACTACAGCCACGTCTCCCATAATTTATGGGATGATGCAAATCTGCCACTTGGCCATCGTTTACACATTCTTAAATCCGAGACATACTTTAAGTCTGCAAGATCCCCAAGTCACCACAGGGAAACAAATATATGTCCACAGTAGCCAACAAGCGTCGGTGCATTTCCTATATGTTTCCCTCCATTCCAACTGTAAATGGTCAAATCTGGCATCATAATTCAAAACAATTGAAAGCTAGCTAGCTATTGCTTTCAAACTTAATAAAGTAGCTTAAAAACCACATTCACCTATGGTGTAATTAAATGCGGCTATCAATCTTCACATGTATGATGGTGGTTAACTATGCAGTATGGAGTATGGACAAAAAATTAACCAGCGCACCCTGAGTGCAAAGAAGGAATCATCAAGGCAAAAGTAACAAGGGGCGAGGGCGAGGCATGTGAACATGCCCGGAAGTGTGGCGTGGGGGCGGCGACGAGGGCATCGACGGCGGTGCTGGCGTCCGGTTACCAGCAACCTGGGGGGCACAGATGCTTTGGCCGGTGGTGTAGCAAGTGCGGCCTACTGCACCCCTGCCCCGTCTTACCTAACTCGCAAATATAGAATATATATCATAGATGAAAATGTAGAGGTGGCAGACTGATAAAAGAAGTTTAACCAACATTTAGTATGACTCAAAGAGTAGAAGATATTCTCTCGTTCTTATAAGATGTTCTAGCAATTTCTAGTTTGGATATATATAGGCACATTTTAGCTTCTTTGTTCACTCATTTATGTCCATATTTAGTCCATATTGAAAATTCCAAAACATGAGATATAAGGGATCATATTCACTCATGCTTTCTTTTATATGATTGAACTCTTCCACAACAAAATTTATGGAGTTAATTAGACGTGCATCCATTCAAGCAATCTATATTCCGGATTGTACCTGGCAGTGATACAAAGACGACTTGGGAGTGACGTATTACCGATGCCGAGGACGACGGTGAAGCTGACGCCGATGGTTCAACATGCCATCCTCTTCCTAGACATAGCGCTGTCACGTGAGGCACAGTGAGTATCAATTACTATAAAAATATAGTTCAATTCTAAATACTCCCAAAGAATACAGAGAGAGTACACCAAATGGAAAAAAAAACTGCTAAACCGAGTAAACTATTGATTGAGTAGATTAGTCAACGGTTGCCAACCATATAACCGAGACAAGTAGTTCATACAATACACCATTTGCTCTTTCTATAGGTATGTAGGGAAGTGAAGGAATCAATAATAGAGGACATCACAATTTAATTGCAGGACCAATACACACAATGCTCTTAAACAGATATATTTATGTTCATTTACAATTTCTCCGTATGGGCACATATAAAACAAACTATGAAGGAGCTATGCAGGGATCAACAACAGGCTACAGGAGTACATATAGCCAACAGTCACATATATGAACATCAAACCTGCACGATCATAACCGGGATTAACCCAAAATCAAATGTCTCAAGCTTTTTCGTACCTTGAAATCGACAGCATTAGAGATAGAGACATTAATATTTGCATATGCAAAAACCAAAGAACTAAACATCAACCGCGTGCAGGGCAGACATATACGTGGTTATATGAGTTTGTATTAGGAAACTTGGCGGCCAAGATGAGTACATGCACAGGAAAATGCTCTCAACGCTCCATTGAGTTTCACTACAAATAAAACTGAAAAATGCCATTGAATCACAAACAGCAGGATAATACATACAACATGCCCAGGTACGTTGTTGCAACATACAGTCTTGATTCAACTTCCTCTAACCTGCCTTCACCGAGGAAGAACATAAAATCAGATCGACAAAATAACTAAAAAAAATGACACACCAATGATCCTAAGTCACCTCAAGGTAGCTAGATCCTACAAGAAACAGTGTGGTCATGGAGTCAAACTATAGTCATGGAGTAAAACATAAACATGCAGCCATCGTTTCTAGGAAAAAAACACATGGATATACAAATGGAGAAGCTTGCCACTTTGCCTTATCTTGCAAGAAGTAGAACTCTTAAATGAAAAAATGCACATTGCCAAACTTTTACAGAGTATACGGGCGCACAAAATAATCCTTCGTTGCTTCATACTCAAATATTCTCTAAAACAAAAGGTATAAGTTTTTAATGCTAAATGGATACTTGCTATAGCTTTGTAATTGGTTAAATTTATCTGTTGCAAGAGGAGGGCATGAAACCATCTGATGACACAAAAAAGGATCAGTCGTAAAACAATTGAGGAGAAAATGTTCAAACTCACGTCTATTGCGGGGTCATGGCCTCATGGGCAAGATGGGGAGGGGGAGGCGGAGGCTCACCTTGGTTCAATGCCCTTCACATCCATGTTGTAGCGGCCTCTAGCAAGAAATAAATGGAAGATGTATGACTAATTGGAGTAAAATATACAGTGATTAACCATATGTCATACATGTGTAAACAAAAAAAAATGGAAGATGTATGACTAATTGGAGTAAAATATACATTGATTAACCCAAGGGTAATATTTGCATATGTTTGCAGTGTAGTTGATCATGATACACTACATATCAACAGGTATGGACAATGACAAGGAGGTGCTACTGCTCTTCGATGCAACAATCTTTTATTCCTAACTTGTATTCCTTACAGGCTTTTATTCAAAATTAATAAGCTTCTGCTGTTTCAGAAGTTACATAACACACAAGAGGACATCAACTACGGGTTTGTAGACTCTGATGGATAACTGTATGCTTTTCGGAAGAGCGACGTCATTAGAAGACTTGCATTAACCTAAAGCCTGGCCGAACTATGAACTATCAATCAGCTGATCTCAAAGGAACTGTATCAAGTGAGTGCAGTACGTCAGTTTACAAAAAAGGTGAACAGCAAGCAAGCAAAAATTGACAGGGGCTCACCTCCAGGTCCTCAAAGGAGGCACTTTGTGTTCCCCAACAGCAACTTGGTGGCCGAGGCGAGCTCGGCCTCCGACCGGCCGGCGCAGCACCCCCGTCGGCAACTTGGTGACGCGTGAGATGCAGGCGTTAGGCACCAGATCCGGCACTGGCTCGCCGCCGAGGATGAGCCGTTTCCCGGTGTGACCTTCCTTGGCGCTGGCCCGCCGCCAAGGAAGATCCAATGACGGAGCTCCGCCTAGCATCCTCCCGTCGACGGCGTGAGGCGCGCTCCGCCAGGAATAGCAGCGTGGGCTTCCTCTCCTCCTGAGGCGTGACGCGCGAGCTCGACAGGGAAGCGGCGGTGCAAGCGACAGGCCCTCGATGGCGACCGCGGGGCGAGCGGACGAGGCAGATGGCGACCGCAGCACGAGCGGAAGAGGCGGCTGGGGACGAGATCGACACAACTGCGAAGCATCCAGGGAAGAAAAAAGACGGTAAGAGACGGCAAAGCGAGAGGAAATCCACCTGAGAACGACGGCAAATTGAAGGGGACGCGAGCCGGCGGCGAGTGGAGAAGACAAGGGAGGAGGGGACGAATGGGGTGCTCGAAGGGGCAAGCCAGCCGCCCGCCCCCACCTCATGGACTCCCTCATCCAACCAGCGCACAGCACGCACACAGCATGCACAGTGCCACCGCCGGAAAACCCAAAAATACCCTCGGCGGGGCAGGGGAATTTCGGCGGTGGCATGAGATCTTTTACCCCAGCGCAGCACGCCGACGGGCCGCACGGAACGGCGTCCCAGCCCAAGCAAATGACATGCGGGGCCCATCTGCTCGTTACCCCACATGTCAGCGAGCCACAAACGTGTCCGCAAAGTGAGAGAGACCGGAGGGGGCGCGGTAACTATTCATTGCTACAGGCGCGCGGCTCGATCCGACGGCCAGAATTATTCACTGCATCGATCCAACGCCCATAATCGCATCAGGAAAACGCATCCAACGGCCAGAATCAACTGAGCTCTGAGAGCGTCCGGGAAGCACTGGATCCCTTATTTTTCGATGCTCGTGCCTGTGAGAAGCAATTCTTTCAGGGAGCATAGGTCGAGAGGCTGCTACTATTTCCGGCAAGATGCCCATAGGAGGCACGCAGTAATTATACATTGACTCCAGCATCCTGTCTTCTTCTGACTCACCTCTTGCCGCAGGAGGTGTCATCTGACAATCTGATTCTCCATTGGGTAAAGTTGGAGAAGATAAGAGAATTAGTCATAATCTACAAAAGAGAAGAAGGAAGTTGCCTTAACGGCCTATGGTGACAGCCTCACCACTTGATAATGATGGCAATAGAGCATGTTAGAGCGTGGGGCTCGATCTTGACTGAGGTCGAGAGGAGAGCAGCGACATAGTGCCGATGTCCATAGAGGAGAAAGATTGATAGGTGCCTGGACTCGTGAGAGAGAGAGAGATTACCTCAAGAAGAGAGATTAGGTGAAGAATAGTCGTCCGGTGTTTGGACTCTTGTGAGATTACGGTGATGGAAGCTATCTCGGGCTTGTATCTTTTGATCTAAGTTTAAGCAGTATATAGACAACACACATAATTTTCTTTTCCAGGAAAAAGGAGAGAAACCAAGGAAGGACACCCCGCGTACGTCAAATCTCTACAGAAAGGACGCTCAGATTTTTTCTCTTCCCCGAAAGAAGCAGACTTGCGTAAGTGGAATGTCATGTTTCTTCACATGGCTCCAAACGCATGTAAATTAATTGGACGGCCTAAACCTCTTAATTCCAACTCAGAATATTTTTTCCAAAGAGAAACAGAGAGAGACCAAGTGCACGACGACTTGCGTACGTGGGATCCCATGTACGTAGGATCTCATGTCTCATCCGATGGATGCAAACACATTGTAAATTAATCCGATGGTCAAAATTCTTTAATTCCAAAGATTAATGTGATGCATCGTATGGTGCCTCCAATTAGTATGTATAAGATTGTTCATATTTGCAGTCCATGAATGAAATCCAATTTTCGGAGACCCAAATAAAGTTTTGTTGTTGTTCAGAGAAACATATCATTCCCCATCAATAAAGTAGTACTTATTTACATCTAGCCATTATACTTGCTGGTTATAAGCTCAACTATAGATAACATGTCAACATCATATAGCCAGCAACTGGCTGTAGTATTAACCATGCTTTAATGGGTAGAGGGCGTAGAGTAAAGCAGGTCTATGAGACAATTAACCCTGAGCAGGCAGGTGAAGTCGACTGAGAAAATCCTTCGTCTAATTAAGCCCAAACCAGCCAAGCTAACATTTCTTAGTCAAACGTCTCCTAACTATTGTCGCATTCCGGTAACAGACTGCTTGGATTGAAGTTCCGTCTGCGTGACCCTACCCTACAGAGTCCTCCCGTGTAGATGATGCAGACATTTTGCTTCCAGATGCGTCTCAATCCCAGCATCCATCCACATCTTGTAGTGTCGACCATCTCCGCATATTTCTCTCGTGGCCCCGATCTCAATTTGTGTGAGCTGTAGCTGCTAGCTAGCTGCTAGCTAGCCAGAAAAGGAGAGTATAGGAAGATAGACACACGGAGGGCTGTACTAACTCCAATAGTACTTAATTGAAGATAGACACAGAGTCCTGCTTACCTTTCATTTGAAAATTAATAAAAATACACAGCAGAGTCCACCTGTTTCCGTAAAAAAAGTACTTAATTAATATGCTACTGCAGGGAAATTCTTGTAGTACATGAAGGCTCTTTTTGTGGGATATGTGTAAACAGAGGACATTGGTTCCCACACTGGACCTGTCCTACACAGCGAGTGTGCAGCGATAAGGTGTGTGGGTTGCATAGCTAAACAGTGACGGTCACCATGTAGCATATCCTCAGTTTTTATCTACGAAAATACCAGTCACCTACGCACAGGGCCGGCCCTGGGGAGGGGCAGGGGGGGCGGCCGCCCCGGGCCCCCAAAATTCAGGGGCCCCCTATGGCCCATGCTGCAGACGCGCGTAGGGAGCAGCAGGTCGATCGATCGATTTGTTTCCTCGGAAAAGCTAGCGAGCGAGGCAGCCAGCGGTTCGTTCACATAAAAAAGAAGAGGGATCGCGTGAAAAAAGGATCAGCGATTGATCCGATTCTGACGGTTCCCTTCCTATTCTGTTCCATCACGCAGACGCAGCCCTAGGCCGCCGACGCTCGATGCCGTACATGTATTCCAGCCTCTCAGTCGTCCCCTGGTAATTTCCTTAATAATCCGGTTATGTACGCGGCAGATTTCAATTCTGGGGATCCATCATCACGCCCCTTTGGCCTTTGCTCAGTTGATCTTCTCTCAATCCTCTGCAGACTCCAAGCGCTACACTGCTGCCGTGCTTTATAGGCAAACGCACTGAAGTTCGATCGTCAGGATTCAGGAACCGAGGTATATATTCATATAATGTTGATACAATAAATTCTATGGTTGCATAGCCGGCACCGTTCAACGATTGATCATTGATGCAACAAACTGTTTTGTTTTCAGCATTGTGTGTGTTAATCATGTCGTCTAGCAACTGGACAAATTCATCTGGTAGCCATAAAAGAAAAAGGAAGAAGGAAGTGGATAAATTGATACAATCAGAGCGCACACATATTCACAATTTTTTCAAGAAGAGTGATATTGGTGCTTCCACTGCTTTGATAAACCCAGATGACTAGTAGGTGATCGTTGCCATTCGGGAAGAGCAACAGACTAATGGGAATTCGGAAGAAGAAAATGTCGAGACCAACATCAGCGAGAACAAAGTAAGTTGCTCGGTAATTCATCAGATGCATAGGCACAATTTGCTACTGTTGATGAAATTTTCGGGCATATGAGAGAAGTACTCATCGGCCGAAAGAAGCTTTTCGAAGTTATACCAATATATCTGCTTATTGCATCTTATTTACTGTCCCTGTGACGGCCACATCGGCCAAAAAAAGCTTTTCGAAGTTGAAATAATTGAAGAATTATTTGAGATCAACAATAACTCAAGAGAGATTAAATGGTTTGGCTACATTATGCATGGAGAAGAAATTAATGGATGAGATTGACATTGACCCCATCATAAGTGACTTTGCATCAAGGAGTGTTAGAAGATTTTTTTAAGGTAATTTCAGAGTATAAATTACTGGATAATCATACTGATTTTGGATGCATTTAAATGTTAAATGTTATTTGTAACGCTATATATAAGTATATTCATTGATGTTACTATGTTGTGTATATTAAGGGCCCCGAGTTTTAGGTTCGCCCCGGGCCCCCAAAAACTCAGGACCGGCCCTGCCTACGCACAGTTTCTTAATCCACGACTGATACCAACCGCCTTACCTTACCAGCCACAATAATGTTGACTCTCTGAATAACTTGTACTACTAGTTTGTACGTGCAGGACCTACCTAAGAAGCGAAATTTAAGATAGCATGTTCTGATGTAAAATCAATTATTCCATGTCAGAGCGAGGGATGGGAGTTATTGAAAGAAAATGCAAAGCTAATTATATCTGACAGCAAAAGCAGTAAGGAGTACTGCTTACGGTTTCTGCTATCAAATATAACTAGCTTAACAGTATCACCAACACATAGGATTATTCTCTCAAACACGTCCCATATGAAGAAACAAATATCACACTCAAGCTGCCTACTTAGAACAAGAATTGGAAGTGCAAATTGCATATCAGGTCATCATTGACGTCAAACATAATATTAATTAGGTTCACAACCATCATGCAAGTACCAATAGATCCAATGAGTGGACACGTTGGCTCTCCTCCGACTCCATCAAGGGGTCGTCACGGTCCTGACCACGACAAGGGTGGCCATCAAGGCATCTACGGCTGCACAAGCTCTCTCAGCTGATGCAGCCGCCCTATCGGCCGCTGCACGAGCACTCTCCTCGCAGGCGGCCGCCCTCTAGGCCGCTGCCTCCACTCTCTCGGCCGCTGCACAAGCGATCTTCTCGCAGGCAGCCGCCGTCTTGGCCGCTGCCTCCTCTCTCTCGGCAGCTGCACGAGCCACCTCCTGGGAGGCCGCCGCCCTCTGTGCCGTTGCAGCTGCACTGTCAGTGGTCTCAGTGTCCCTGGCAAGGCGTCTCCATGCCCCCATAATTATAGTCCGCTACTAAACACACAGACCTAACATAACATGAAGAAAAAACATATTCAATTTGGAATCAAGAGAGAGGAGCACAAGAAAGACCGGCCGCCTATAACAACAAAAATATCATAACTAGTTTAATTGGCATGTGGGTTGACTTTCAGTCCGTCAAGGCTCCCTTTGACAACTTTCATCTCTCAAATGGTTGTATATATGGTGGACACACTCTCTCTATCTTGTATTTCCATTGTTGGTGATGGTCGTTCTGCCCCATCTCTCCTCATGCGTTACCAATGTTTACCAAAGTCGTAGATGAGTAGATGGAGCGGAACGACCCCCTACAACTACAGCCGGTATCATTCCTCACATAACATCTCTCAAGTGTTTGTATATATGGAGACACCCCTTCACTGATAGTTTGACTGGCGGTGACGGTCGTTTCACAACATCTCCTTCTGCGTTACCAAGGCCTTCAAGAAGGAAATGTTGTGAAACAACCTCTGACGACAACAGTCCGGATCCGTCCTTCAAGAAAAATCTCTCATCTCTCAAGTGAAAGCCACGTCGGACTGAAAGTCAACACAGAAAGCATATAGCTATAGTCTTTAAGTACACCGACAAACATCCCAAGTCTACCACTACAACAGCCATCACTTCAACACTACTACTACATATATAGATCAACATTAAACGACCAAATAGTTCAGAACTAGTACATACATCATCACTTTAATACTACTATTACATGGATCATCACTACCACATAGTTCAACACCACTAATACATATAAGAACAACACTAATCGTCGTCTGAATCAATGAGTAGCACATTCCTGCTGGAAGAGCCTGCCTCCTCCTCGTTGTCGGAGGTGTCGAACACGCCATCCCTCTCCATCTCCTCAAAATCACTAGCGACTTGCTCGGAAATCATCCCATCTATCTCCTCGTCCTCCTTCTTCCTCCACTCCTTCTCTTTGTTAGCGTAGAACTAAATGCCCTTCGCCACCAGATGGGGATTGCCCACAGCGTAAGCTGCCATGGCTTTCTCAACCATCACCCGTATCCGACGAGCCTTCTCCTTCGCACGGAAATAAATCCGGAAACAGGGGGCGACGAAGAACAACGTCTTTGCATCTGGATTCTCAGGGAAGTTCAGATCAGACCTCCTACGGCCATGCATCCAAGCAACCGCGTCGTATGCACGCGCGACAAGTTCGGCGGTCTTGAAAGTGCCGAGCCACAGCCGATCACCCTTATAGGTGATCTCGGCGGTGTAGCGTCCCGATCGAAATCAAACACCATGATACCACTGAAGCGGCGACGGTGGACGTCCTGGCGGCATCGTCAAAAAACTATGTAATATACAAATAATTAACCCACTAATTAAACTATACTATACAACTACTAAGTAAAACAACAGTATACAACTAACATATACATACAAAAAACAATTTAACACTAATAACTAAACTGTAAACTAAAAATTTCTAATAAAACTAATTATAACTATACAACTAATGAAACTACTATCATAAATTAAAAATTTCTAATACAATTAATGAAAATAAAACATAAGAAAAAATTAGTGGAGCGATGGCAAGGCGAGGGGGAGGGGCGGCGACGGCAGTGGAGTGGGCGGGGTGGCGATGCGACAGCGATGGAGGGGCCAGATGTATGGTGGCCACGGATGGGATCAGGCGACGATGTACGGGCCCGAGGCGTAGACGATGAGGCGACGAGGGCGGTGGTGCACGACGGAGGGGGAGGGGTGGTTTGTGGGCAATGGAGGGTCCGGACGGCGCGGTGGTGGAGGGCGACGTTGGGGCCAGGGTGGTGGCGGGCGACGAACAATGCGGGGCGGGGCGGCTGCGGACGGGGGGCCGATGACGGAGGGGGCCGGGCGGGGCTGGGGCGGGCGGCGATGGTGCGGGTGGCGGGGTGAAAACGAAATGTTAATGGGTGGGCGGATATTTATCCTCTAGGGGACCTTTCCCGCCAAACCTTTGTTGAGATTTCGATGCAAGGATCTCGGCAAAGATGCCAGATATAGGTCAACTCACTTTTCCCGAGATCCCGGAGAATAGATCTAGGCAAATGTTGTTTTCTCAATAATTCTCCCAAATAAGTTACTATTTTTTATGTACATTATTCGTAAGGGTTAAAACAACTATATATATCCTTCAATTTTCCTGCTTCCGAGATTACTTGGTGATTTAAAGGGCAGTAAGACGAACACCGGCGCACCCCCCCACACACACACACCCACGTGCCCCAGCACTGGGACATGCCTCCCGGCGGTGTGTGCAGGGCCTGGGCAAGGACATAAGACAGTTGCGGTGCTTGCGGGCCTTTCCGTTCATGATTTCATATGGACGTTGGCCCGCTCTAGAATTTCCCGAGCGAAGACCTGGAAATGCGGGAAATGCACGAAATATGGTTGGTGGGCCCCGAAATATCCTAGGACCTGGCACGTTCCTTGAAATGGAGCCTCACGACCGCAAAAAAAGTTTCAAGACCAACGGAGGAACGTGTCGCGCACACCCTTCACCAAACCGGACGCCCCGTACCCCTGCTCGACAAGGTCCCTTCTGCACTAAGCCTCCGTGAAGGCGTATCCAGATTGGCCTCATAGTTTTACAACTGCAATCCGGGGCCATGGGAAGGTGTCGCGCCAGTTCCCTTCAATTTCCGGGCTCACGTGATTTCCCGGTGATTTAAAGAGCAGCAAGACGGGAGCCGGTGCCACCCCCCCCCCCACGTGACCCCTGCGTCGGTCCTACCCATCCCGGTGGGGTATACTGTCCCTGAGAATGGACATAACACTGCAGGCGGGGACTCCCGACCCTTTCCGTCCATAATTTCATGTGGTCGCTGCCCCGCTCTTGAATTTCCCGCGCGAAGCCCTTGAAATGCGGGAATTGCACAGAATATGGCTGGCTGCCCCCATAAAATCGTAGGACCTGGCACATGCCTTCGAACGGAGCCCCACGACCACAGAAAAAGTTTCAAGGCCAACGGAGGAACGGGCCCCACACCCCCTTCACAAAACCGGACGCACCCCCGCTTGAAAGTCAGATTCCGCGAGACAAGGTCCCTTCTGCACTAAGCCTCCTTGAAGGCATCTCCGAAATGGCCCTGAGTTTTTACAACTACATCTAGGGGTAGTGGGAAGGCGCCACGCCATTTCCCTTCAATTTCCGGGCTCCCTTGATTTCCAGGTGATTTAAATGACAGCAAGACAGGCGCCGGCATCCCCCCACCACATGCCCCCCGTGTTGGGCCCACGCTCTCGGTGGTGTGCGTAGGCCAGGGCATGGACATAAGACCGCGGGCGGTGACTCCCAGCCCTTTCCGTCCATGATTTCATGTGGATGCTGCCCCGCTCTTCAATTTCCCGCGCGAAGCCCTTGAAATGCGGGAAATGCACGGAATATGGCTGGCTACCCCCAAAAAATCGTAGGAACTGGCACGTGCCTTCGAACGTAGCCTCAGGACCGCGGAAAAGGTTTGAGGGCCAACGGAGGAATGGGCCACTCTCCCCTTCGCAAAACCGCATGCACCCTCGCTCGAAAGCTTGATCTTTCATGGTGACGCTCTGATCTCGATTTTCTGCCCTTATAACTTTGGAAATTCATAAGCAAAAGGAGAATTGGTTGGAAAACATAGATAACTTTAAAAAAAGTGGAATTAAAAAGCTGGCAATTACCTTTTTTGCCGAGTACAAAGCTCGACAAACAGGGTACAACAACTGCCACCGGCTTGTTTTCCCCGAGATCCTCCCACTATGAGCTCTGTAAAGGCTATGAGAAATCACCAGATCTTGACGCGTGGACGGTTTCCCGAGTTCGGCTCTCGACAAACACCTTTTACCGAGTGCTGTACCCAGCAAATATCGTTTCAATTCTTTTGTTTACTTCTGTTCATACATCCACCGCATTCAACAAAAATACATATGATAACACACAAGTCACAACCATCATAAGCAATGTGCGTATGATAACACACAAGTCAAAAGTAGGTTCCACAAGTTATTTAAATCTTCAAGTATTCAATCAAATTAACAAAAGCATCATAATTATTTACAAGTCACAACCATATATAACAGCAACTTCATGCATATACCAAGGTGTCCACATGTCGGACCCTGAAATGAAGTCATAGATATATATGGTAGCATTATTGACCTCAAATAGTTCGAGATTATTTCTCAAGATGATGTCAACGACAAGCATCATGTTCAAGTCGTTGCGCGCGCTGTTCCTTAGAGCGATTAGCACCGCTTGTCGAACATGTAAATGTTTTCCCACGAGGAAATCCTTATACCCCTCCTTGTTGATGACAATGCGTGTCCATCGGTGTCTGTCTTGTAAGCAGCAGTAGTAAGGACACCCCTGCTCCAAGCTGTAGTCCAGCGAAGCCTTCCTCACCCGGGATGGGAGCTGGTAGCTATCTTCTTAGGTAATCTCTGGGATACCATGGTGGATGATAATTAAGCAAAAAACAGCACTCTCACGTGAGACCGCCACAGATGACGAATAACAAATATGGATATAATTTAAGAGAACATACCTTCACATGTTTGGTGATAAGATTTTTGTTCGTTGGTTGAGTCAAAAATGGCACCCCGATGTAAATATCGTTTGGCAGTAGTATGTCAAGGAGGCGGCCAGTTGAACAGTTTTCCTCACACTCCGACATGCATACTTTGCACACTGTCATATCCTGTTTGGCATGCATATTTGGCACACCACCATCAAGCACACGTAAACACAACAAGCATTTATAAGAAATATTTTAACATGCATACTTGGCACACCACATGTCATTAATCATCGAGCACCAAAAAATAAAGCATTTTCAAATATTTTCACGCATATCTCCACACATTAACAAAATATCCCAATCATATTCATAAACATACGTGCATATTGCATTCAATCCATAGAAGCATATAATAAATTTCATACATATTCCCTCAAACTATACATGCGTTGCATTTATTTACAAACAAAAAACAAAAAATATATTCATAAACATCCATATTTAATCTCTCTATATATATATCAATGAAAAAGTATTCTTTTTTGCGGGAAACTATCCAAACTTTTCATACAATCAATAGATGGATATATATTATCCATATCCATCATGTCATGACATATGTATATGTTTATTTTTCATAGGCAGAAAAATATTGAGATAAATAGCAAAACAACAGGGGGGGGGGGGTGCGGGGTGAGCCCGTATATATAGCTAGCTAGCTCACCTTGGGGATGTTGGCGCCGAGGTGGGAAGGGAGGTTGGCCGGCGGCGAGTTTGGGGCTGGTGCAATGCAGCAAGGAGGGTGCGAGCGGCCTCGGAGACGCCGGATCCGATGGTTGGCTAGCTCGGAGGCGGCCGGTGGGTACGTATATGGCCGGCGGCGGAAGGGAGGGCTGCGGTGGTGACAGAACCACGCGGGGACGAGCGGCAGCATGCCCCAAATCGAGAATAGAATGGGAGCGGGCTCTAGGGTTTGGCTAATTTAAATACCACATAGATTGCCGAGTACCTTTCGTCGGGGATCTCGGCAAAAGTTCCCCACCGTCAACGGGCCGTCAGCTGCAAATGGCCGTGCCACGTGGCTCCTATTTAGCGGGTGCCTTCTGCCGGGCACTCGGCATACCGTGCAGAAGCCGAGTGCCTTTATGTTTGCGGAGTTTCTTACCGGCGGGGCTCGCAGAGCTACCCATGTGCCGTGTACTAGTGTGTGCCGAGACCCGTACACACCCGTACACGGCTTAGATGTCTTTTGTCATGATCCCGTGTTCTCGTACTCGGCAAAGAAAAAAGAACTCGGTAAAGGCGTTTTTTCTAGTAGTGGCTGTACTTTTATGCTATATGTCTTAGATAGATTGTAACTTCATTTTGATGGCACATTTTTATTTGTACTGTGAAATATAAACTAAACTCCATTTTTACTCCAGAGATTCCACGAACATGGTGGTGAGTCCCAAGTTTCAGCAGATGTACCTCTGCAATCATCTATGGACATATTCGCTCTCGGGTATGCAGTGTTGTCTTATTGAAGATCTTTGTTAATTTGGTTGGGAGTTCTGTTCTTCCATTGGGTAGAACTAGTACATATGCCCGTGCTTTGCGGCGGCAAAGAAGATCGCAACTCTACAAACTGACATATATGGTTACCCTCGTATCTAGTAACATTGTTAAGTAATGCTATTGTCGCCATGTCTACCAGAGTTTCACTAAATTCAAGAAGGGAAAACTTTCTCAAACTTGCGAAACTTGTGTTACTTTTGTATGCTTTTAGCAACTCAATGCTACTTGTCTTGCTGTTAGGTCAGCTAGAAGTGAAGCTTTGACGAATGTTGAATTATCTTGCAGACAGTATTGCAAGGTGAAGAACACCATATATACCAGAATTTCATCAAACAAATTAACTAAATAGATCATCAAAACAACATCTTAGCTAAAGTTTATTTCCAACCCACAACGCTTAGGAGAAATCTTGAGAAAAGAAGTAGACATATTAGTCAGAAATTAAATACGCAAGTCAGACGTAAATGTATGACAAACTGACGTTAACCTGGTTACAAAGCGTATCAAGAGAATGCAAGACATATTTATTCCTATTTGATCTATGGTTTTTCTGCTTCCTTACTTGCATCTCCTAAGATATGTTAGAACTAATCTTGTTATTAGTGCTAGATTTAGATTTTGAGTCATGCATGTAGTCGTGTTCAGCTACTAGTCTGCGGGTGTGTACTCACATGGAGATGAGTTAATGTGTGTACACGCAAGTCAGTAGTGAAATTAGGAGATTAGATAGTGTTGCATGCATGAGTTTGTTAGCCGGCCAAGTCATGTGGCCGTTGTGGAGAGATTGCGCCATTGTTGTACGTGCGCATGCATGTACGTGGGTTAGTTGAGTTAGTGGGCAAGAGAATAGGGCTAGAGGAGTATGCGTGAGTGGCATAGGAGTCGGGAAGGTTGTTGCCCTGGCAGTGCGTGAGTCTTGTGTACTGCCTATTTAAGTTGACAAATGAATGCGAGGCCGAGAGGGCTGAGGCAAAATGTAGCCTATGTGATATTCACCGGGAGACAAGGCAAAGCTAGTTTCTCCTTGGTGAAGTGTGTGTCCGTGTGATGTTTCCTCCATAATGTGTTCTTGAGTGAGACAAAGAGAGAACGTTGAGCTGTGAGAGGCAGCCAGAGGAATAAGAAGCGGCGCTGCGAGTGGAGGCGGCGCCAACAATTGGCATCAGAGCCTTGTCGATCCGAGGCGACGGTGGCGGCGCGACGGACTCCATGTGAGGGGGACGTTGGCGGCGCAAGGTGAACGCCATTGGCGGCGCAAAGCTGCTAGCGCCCGGTGCGTGTCTCCATCATCATCGATCTGCGTCACGAGCGATGGAGAGGGGTGTGCTGCCCGGTAAGTTGCGGCATCGGCGGCAAGGTGGTGATGGCCATGCGTGGAGGACATTGCCATAAGGAGTTCCATGTCCGAGTCTTCGATAAGGTGCGTCATCGTCGACAACATGGAGGCGAGTCACCGGCGAGTTGTGTCACCGGTGGCGAGTCACCGGCGAGTTGTGTCACCGGCGGCGAGCATGGAGGCGAGTCACCGGCGAGTTGCGGCACCAGTGACAAACTTGCGGCAGCGAGCGTGCCACGGCGGTGCGCTCGTGGTGAAGGCACGGGAGGTGTTGCTCTCATCGAGGCCAACGACGACGACGGCAATCGGCGTGACAAGATGGCATTGGCGGCCGTTTGTGTGATGCGTCGATGACGTCAACAACCATTGGCTTCAAGAGAGAAATAAGTTAACAAGATTAGGGAGGTGAATGTTAGAACTAATCTTGTTATTAGTGCTAGATTTAGATTTTGAGTCATGCATGTAGTCGTGTTCAGCTACTAGACTGCGGGTGTGTACTCACATGGAGATGAGTTAATGTGTGTACACGCAAGTCAGTAGTGAAATTAGGAGATTAGATAGTGTTGCATGCATGAGTTTGTTAGCCGGCCAAGTCATGTGGCCATTGTGGAGAGATTGCGCCATTGTTGTACGTGCGCATGCATGTACGTGGGTTAGTTGAGTTAGTGGGCAAGAGAATAGGGCTAGAGGAGTATGCGTGAGTGGCATAGGAATCGGGCAGGTTGTTGCCCTGGCAGTGCGTGAGTCTTGTGTACTGCCTATTTAAGTTGACAAATGAATGCGAGGCCGAGAGGGCTGAGGCAAAATGTAGCCTATGTGATATTCACCGGGAGACAAGGCAAAGCTAGTTTCTCCTTGGTGAAGTGTGTGTCCATGTGAGTTTTCCTTCATAGTGTGTTCTTGAGTGAGACAAAGAGAGAACGCTGAGCTGTGAGAGGCAGCAAGAGGAATAAGAAGCGGCGCTGCGAGTGGAGGCGGCGCCAACAAGAGATGTAATGGTCGCCCGCTGTGTACATATTGTTGCCTTGTGATAAACTCCACAGTTGCGGAGGATGGTAGGGCGCAGATGCTCAACTGCAGGAATGCCGATATATATTGGCATGCATTCATGCGTAGCCCCCGGCAGTAGGAATCAGTTTGAATAAAATAGCACTTCAACTTACATAAATGGATCAAAGCATGCACGGAAGCTCCTTCCCTTACGTTGCTTGAATCTTGGTAGTAGAAAGAATAGATTGATAAGTTTAGAAAATGAAAAAGGTTAGATTGATGATGTCTACATTAAAATGGGGATACCTTAACTAAAACTATAGCAAATACATCTGCACTATAGAAGTAAAATTAAAGTGCTTAGATCCGAAAATAAATCGGCCAGACGTCCACATTTGCTCTGCATTCATTTAAATTAAGACACACCCAAAATGTATATGTTTCAGTTAATGCGAGTGATGCTAAGAATTAGTCCAGATAGAATGCAAGAAAAAAAAAAGTTAACCAACATGAAAGATGCATAGTACTGAAAGGCGAAAGCCATGGTATATGCTATTTATTAAAGAATAAAGAAACCAATAGTACTACACACCAAGATTAAATCAGTATCCTTCTATAAGCTGTTGGCAATGGAGCAACATCAACTCAGGAAAAATTCGTAGGCAGACCAAGCCGTTCGCATTGTTTTAACCGGTGGAGAAATTGATAGCTGAATTGCATCACCTACAATTACATAATGGCCTCACTTATAATATCAAACACTGCCTATATAACAGAAATTTGCTCGACTCAGCTAGCTCTAACGCATAGAAGTGTTATGTCAGGTTTAACCAAACACTGAATTGCTGGAATAAATTAGTGAAATATGCTTCTCTCACCTACTGGCTTGAGCAATGGCAACATCATCAATTTAGAAAAGATATCAACAATAGACCATCGATTGGTTGGAAAATGGATCAACTACGCATGAGAAAAAAAACCCGGCTCCAGGTGACCTGATTAGCATGGATCCAATAACTGACCATCAAAGAAATAAATTCAGAAAATAATACTGATATAATGAATGGAAAAAATGATGAGGATGGCGAAGTCGACGGAGGCGAGATACTTGCAGGTGACATTGAATAGATTCTGTCGGATGGCGTCTTGTTTTCTGGCAAACTCGGTGGAGGCAACATTGGGCGAATACCCGGCAAAGTCGACGGCGAATTTGCGATGCAATTTAGCTCGATTTCTAGTCTAGACTTTCTTTTTATTGCGGGAATTCTTTGTGGAATCCGTATCGGGGCATCGATGGCTCCGTATTGGAGTAATTCTCCTACACGGATCCGATCGAAAACGGACACGGCGCTGGAGGAAGGCAGCGGCGGTGGTGCCGTACACACGCCGTGCACCATGCGTTCTCTCCTCGGACGAGCGATGAAGCGTCCTACCGCAATATGGGCTGGCAACTAAAATAAAGATATGGGCCGGCCGGCACGGTTTCCTTCCCTTAACGTACGTCGTTGCTTAGTTTTTTGTTTCCTGTGCATGTGGGCCGGCTGTCCCGGTATCCTTTGTACGTACGTTCTCTGCTCTGCTCTTTGTTTCTAGTTTCCTTGGCACGTACCTCATATGTTGGTCAAAACAGACCAAACCAAAAAATAATGTAGGTAAAAATCATCAAAACGGGACGAAACAAAGCGGAACCAAACCAAGAATACCTATTCTCTTTAAATATAGTAGGTAAGGTATAGATATAGATATAGATTAAATGTTGAGGAGGATATACATATGTTCGCAAAAGGGATACTTGGAACGTGGATCTGATTGCATCGGAATAGCAGAAAGAGGCAGCAAAAGTTCAAATAAAGAATCAAACACCACAAACATGCTAGCGTGCACTTGACGTCAGATGAACATAGAGGTTACCTAATCTTGTCTTCAGACTCTCGCAGTCAGAAAGACTTGGTCAGATAGCACATAGTATAGTACTGCCTTGTTTTCCCACCTAGGAGATTCCGCTGAAAGGCGTTGTTGAGGTATTGTCATTTGGTTTATCCTCTAACCCTTCCTGTTTAGCGGACATTACTAGAGGTTCTTCCGGCCTCTACACTGGATGTGCGTGGATCCCCCGGCAGCTGGCTCTGGCTAGCTGTTCGTTTGCATTGCCTAATATTTATTGAAGATTTCGAGATCACAAGTTGTAGTACTATATAGTGTCGAGGTGTTTGCTGACGATCTTCCAAACACACCGCAGCAAATGGCTGCTGCTGTGAGTTTTTCCCGCCGAATACAGATCTTTATGCTTCTCTACCATTCCATATGGTCTCTGCACCCGCCTCGTGCTACACCGCATTCTTTCAGCTTCAACTTCTCCCAGCCCGGTGGCTATGATGCCCAAGATTTCAGTTTTGAGGGCGATGCATACTACGACTCCCAGTCTCAGAGGATCGAGCTGACAAAAGGCGGGGGGAGTCCGAACATCCAAAACAGCGTGGGCCGAGCATTGCACTCGCAGCCGGTGCCGCTGTGGGATGTCGACACAGGCGAGCTCACCCGGTTCACCACCTCCTTCACTTTTCGAATCAATGTAAGTGGTCCTGTCAGTGGCGATGGCTTGGCATTCTTCCTTGGTCATTATCCTCCGACAAGCATTCCTGATCCCCTCGACAACGGCAAGAACCTTGGACTCTTTAACCGAAACGTCAGCACGGTCGCGACTGGCGATGAACGAGCGGTGGCGGTTGAGTTTGACACTTTCTTGAACCCCGGCATCGACACCAGCGGCAGCCACATGGGCATCGATGTTAACTCCATCATCTCGCGGGCTTACACCAACGTGACCGTGCATGGCAAGACTTAACAGCCGGCCTGCCTATGACTTGCCATATCAGCTACGGAAACGACACAAAAGTACTAGCCGCCATTCTCCAGATCGGCGACGTCACCTACCATGTGAACACAAGTGTTGACCTGCGTCAGCTCCTGCCCAGTGTTGTGTCCATCGGCTTCTCGGGTGCTACTGGCGTGGCGGTCGAGCTACACCAAATAATATCCTGGTCATTTAACTCTACCTTGGATCCATCGCCTGCACGGAAGATTTTGTGGAAACAAATAGCAGAGGTAACTGGGCCAATTATTGGAGTTATTGCAATCGTGTGCTTCTTTGTTGGAGTCCGTCGATGGCAGCTGTGCACAAGAAAGAAGCCATACAAAGCTCTCGCCGATGGCCGTAAACATATTGGTTATCATAAGCTGGCACGTGCGACCAACAAATTCGCAGAGGAAAACAAGCTTGGTCAAGGAGGTTCGGCCTTTTTTTATCGGGGCCTTTTGAAAAGTAGCGAGGTGGCGATAAAGAGATTCAAGCTGGTTGCATCAGGCGAGGGGAGGAAGGCGTTCGAGGATGAACTCATGATCGCTAGTCGCCTACGACATAAGAATCTTGTCAAGTTGATAGGCTGGTGCTATGATGGCCAGAGGAACCCGGTTGAGTTCATATGTTGGTGGTGGGACGAAAGGTACACACGTCTGTTCCTTGTGTATGAGCTTTTGCAAGAAGGTAGCCTTGATCGACACCTACACGGGGGCAACAGTTTGTTACCGTGGTCCAAGAGGTATGTATTTTAGTTTTGCCTCAGCTTTTACGTCGCTGCAACTTAATTTCTTTTTGTTCATACGTAATGCTAAACATGCTTTGGTAAACGCAGGCACGAGATTATCCTCAACCTAGGTTCTGCACTACAATACCTCCATGTAGATTGCGAGCAAGATCAACAGTGTATTGTACATGGTGATATCAAATCGAGTAACATATTACTTGGCTCTTCGTCTGGTGCCAAGTTAGGTGACTTTGGATTGGCAAGATTTGTTCACCACGAAACTGGGTCACAGACCACGAATGTTGTACAGGGCACTTTCGGATATATAGATCCTGTGTTCATTGACACGAGCAAACGGAATAGGGAGTCAGACATCTACAGTTTTGGCATCGTCCTACTAGAGATGGTCTCTGGAAGGAACCCAACAGATCAGAATATGCCTCCATTGTCGTCATGGGTAAGAAGTAAGTATGACGGGAATGCGATCCTGGAGGTAGTAGACGAAAGGCTGATAAACGGCGAGGTCACTAATGGGCTTCAGCAGAAGAAGCATGCGCTACTCATCGGACTCTTGTGCGCACACCAGGACCCGAGCAGCCGACCGTCCATCACCGACGCCATGAATGCCCTTGGATCGGATTCCGAGGAGCTGACACTGGACATGACTCCCCTAGAGACGATTACACACTCATTGCCATTATCTTTGTAGTTCATATGCTTATAGTTGGGGAAGTCAAAAGAAATAAAATACATATATTCAAGAGCTATGTGTCGGGTCATAAATCACTTCCGGAAAAATCGTCTAAGCCGACTACTTTCACCAACGCCGAGAACCAAATCACGAAAGCTCGGTAAAGACTGTTTAAGCAAGTACATGTCTCGGCAACATTAAGCACACGGTGGAGATAGGCCTTTGCTGAGATTGACAAAGGTGAACTCGGCAAAGATGAAACACTCGACTTACGCTTACTATGCCGAGACCTAAGGACACGGCAACAAGGGGACACGTGGCATGTGCGTTGGCGTTGACGGCTCCATGACTGTTGGCGCCCTTTGCCGAGTACCCCATTGTTGTGACTCGGCAAAGAGTCCTTCCTTTTTGTCAATAATAAAAATGGCACTAATATATGTTATTCAATCATTACATAAGTATGACCACCATTGCATAGGTTCAACCACATCACGCCACTTCATACAACCCTAAGCTGCCGCCTCCGCCCGAATTATTTCCTCCCTGTCACCTTCCGCCAACGCAGTTTGTCACGCTGTACTGCCACCGCCACCGCCGCTTCTCCACACCGATCTGTTGCCGCTTCTCCACACCAGCCATCTTGTGATGCAATTGTGTGGCCCGTTACTCCGTTGGACTCAAAACTTTTTGTGCACACAAAGGAGTCCATCATATGAGACATGCCAGCCCCTGGCTTTTTTCTGTCCGCCTGCAATATTTGGAAATATATCATTTCCTGGGTTTTGGTAAAAATTTGAGGGTGTTCCACAAAAGACAGATTGGAGGCCTCATAGAAACTACACCGTCTGTGAGGTAGGATCTAGAGTCCAATAGAGAACATGTACAGTTTTTTTCAAGGAATTGAGGAGCCCGTTACTCCACTGGCCTTGAAACTTTTTGTGCACGTAAAGGAGGCCATCACTTGGCGAAGAAGATGGCTACCGAAGGCTCCAGCGACCTAGCAGAACACATGAGTATATAGCTAGGTCTGCGTGTTGCCTTCCCACACCCAGAGCCTTCCCACCGGTGACAAGGTTGACTTCCGCTGCATCTACCAGATGACAACCACTGCATGGGCTTCGTCTTCACCTGGTTCTTCAGCAGGCTGCCAGGTTCACCACGTGGGGTCATGGCGGCTGTTGCTCCTTTCCTCCTCCGTTAGGGGCGGCTGCAGCATGGCGATGCCGACGTGATCAGAAGAGGGGGAGCCATGCTGTCGGTGCTCAGAGGCTGCCATGCTGGTGCTTCAACCGCTACCACTGCCGCCAGCCATTGCCATCACAATGCCACACGCCAGCTGATTAGCAACAGGGATGGAGCCCCGCTGCCACCATTGTCCATGCGCGCAAGCCCAGCCACCGCGAGGAAGGGCGCCCGGATCCGGGCTGACGGGATTAGCGAATCGGGATGCCACTCGAGTCAGCGCAGGCAAATGCAAGACTGTTAGGATTGCAACTTAGTATTATCCGGAGGCAAAAGTCATCATATATACATGTACAGGGGAGGCCAAAGGCCAGAATGCAAAAGGCCAAAGGAACACCCCCCCCCCCCAAACTGATGGTGGATCCACAACACTGAGTTTGGAGTGATAACTCGAAAGGCACATACTGAAGAGCAATAACATGTTCCTGCACACCAGTGCGTACAAATAAAGCATAACACCAATATGCTTGGTAAGCTAATGCTTCACTGGATCTCGCGCAATACTGATAGTACTTATTCTGTCTGACAAGAGTGTAGTAGGTGTAGTAAAAGTAACACCCAAATCCTCAAGTAACCAGCGTAACCAAGTCACCTCTGCCATGAGGAGAGCCATAACTCGCAACTCAGCCTCTGCACTCGAATGGGAAACTGCGGTCTATTTCTTCGTCTTCCAAGCAATGAGAGAACCACCAAGAAAGACACAGTAAGCAGAAAGTGAACGACGATCCAAAGGATGAATAGCCTAGGTAGCATCCGAATAGGCTTGGAGTTGTAACGAGCTGGAACGAGGAAAGAAGAGACGGTGAGAGATAGTGCCATGAAGATATCGTAGAACACGAAGAAGGTGACTATAGTGAACCGAAGTGGGAGAAGAAACAAACTAACTAAGGATATGGACATGAGAGGAGATATCTGGACGAGTGACGACGAGATAGACAAGACTCCCAACAAGATGAGGATAAGGGTCGGATCAGACAAGGGCTCACTGTCAAAAGCACGAAGGTGAACATTAAGCTCCATAGGGGGTCTCAATAGTGCACTCATCACTCAGAGTTGCACGAGCAAGAAGATCCTAGATATACTTTTCATGGGAAATAAAAAAGCCGTCAGTGGTGGAGGAAATCTCAACCCCAAGAAAGTAACGAAGTGGAACAAAAAACAGACATAGAAAACTGATCACTGAGACGGGCCTTGACAAAGGCTATGTACTCAAGATCATCGCCGGTAATGATCATGTCATCAACCTATAGAAGAAGAAGAGTGCGACCACGAGTAGCAAGGTGGACAAACAACGCTGGATCATGAACACTGGGTGAAAAACCAGTTGCAGTGATCATCGAGGCAAAACGCTGAAACCAAGACTAGAGGGCTTGCTTAAGTACATAGAGAGAGCGACGAAGACGGCAAACCATGCCATCAGGAACTGAATACCCAGGTGGTGGCTGCATATAAACTTCCTCACGCAACTCACCATTCAGAAAGTCATTCTTAACATCAAGCTGAGACACAGACTAGTGGCGAACGTAGGCCATGACGAGAAGTGCATGAACAACGGTCATATGGGCCACAGGAGCAAAGGTCTCATCGTAATCATGACCATGCTCCTGCTGAAAGCCACGAGCCACAAGACGAGCTTTATAACGCTCAAGAGAACCATCAGAGCGAGTCTTAATCTTATAGACCCACTTACAAGTGATAGGATGAACATGAGGACGAATTGAAACCAGATCCCACATGCCTGTGTGCTCAAGGGTAGCAATCTCCTCTCCCATGGCAAACTGCCATTCAAGATCAATAACTGCATCTCGATATGAAGTCGGCTCAACAATGGTCGATCACGGGGCGGATAAGGCCGAGAACAAAGACCATAAGTCGGCTGAGAGGAGGAAGATGACACATCAGAAGTTGAGGGCACATTAGTAGACTCATCCACAACACGTCGACAACGAGTATGGAAAGGAAATGAGGGAAGAGGTGAAATCACTCGAGATGGAGATGGGGAATGTGTCGGTGATGAAGGTGGAGAAGAGGAAGGTATCGATGATGAAGGTGGAGAGTCATGCGATGAGGAAGGAGACGAAACCATTGGAGAGGACGGCATCGGATCATTAACAGCGGGACGAGGAGTAGGAATACTAGGCACAGAGGGAGGTGCATCCGGAAATGTAAGAAATATGTGGAAAAGGTGTAGGAGATATGAAGTGTCAAACCAAGGTCAAGTGTGCCTTTTAGATATCGGAGAATACGTTTAAGAAAAAGAAGATGGGGTTCGCGAGGATCATGCATATGAAGACACACTTGTTGAACAACATAGGCAATGTCTTGTCGAGTGAGGGTGGCATACTGAAGAGCACCAGCAAGACTACGATAGAGTGAAGGATCAGAAATAGGGGAACCATTGGTGGATGAGAGTTTGGCATTGGTGTCAACTGGAGTAGAAATATGATTACAGCCACGCATGCTGGCCCGGGAGAGAATGTCGAGAAAGTACTGCCGTTGGCAGATATGTAAGCCACTAGATGTGCGAGAGACAGAAATGTCGAGAAAGTGATGAAGAGGTCCAAGATCTTTCATAGCAAATTCTTTAGCAAACAAAGTGATAATCGATGAGAGAGAAGTAAGAGGCTGTAAGGATGATGTCATCGACATAGAGAAGTAAATATGCAGTGATGTTCCCTTGTGAAGAATAAACAAGGAAGCGTCAGACTTGGACTCAACGAAACCAATAGAACAAGCATAGGTTGCAAACCGCTGAAACCACGCTCGAGGAGCCTGTTTAAGACCGTACAAGGATTTATGCAAGCGACATATATAGTCAGGATAACGAGGATCAATGAAACCAGAGGGTTGTTGACTATAGACGACCTCATCGAGATGACCATGAACGTCTAGTTGATGAATAGGCCAATAAGAAGAGAGAGCGATAGAGAGAACTAATCGTATAGTGGCTGGCTTGACAACAGGGCTAAAGGTCTCATCATAGTCAACCCTGGGTTGTTGAGAAAAACCATGGACTACCCAACGGGCTTTGTGACGAGCAAGTGAGCCATCAGAATGATATTTAGGTCGAATAATCCATTTACCACTGACGATATTTGCACCGGAAGGAGAAGGAACAAGGGACCATGTGTTGTTCAGAGTGAGAGCATCAAATTCTTCTTGCATCGCGTGGCACCATGATGGGTCATGAATAGATATGAGATAATTATGAGGTATAGGCGAGGAGACGACAGCAGAAAGATTGAGGCGATCAATCGGTGGCAGTAAACGACCGGTCATTGAGCGAGACCGATGAATATGTGCCGGCTCAGGTGCCGGGAACATAGGTGGTGGGCTGGCGGGACCCGGGGAGGGAGACGCGACAGTGTAGTTAGGCTGGCTGGTGGGAGTGAGCGAGCCCAGGGGACTAGGCGGCCTATCAGGCGTCGGTGGAACCGACGAAGGGGTGGCGGGACTAGGCGGACTATCAGGCGTAGATGGAACAGATGAAGGGGTGGCGGGTGCATGCATAGCGGGTGATGGATGTGAAACTAGGAGAGGAGGGTCAAGGAAAGTGGTGGTTTCTATTGATGATGTGGAAACTGGAGGTTGGGCTGGTGGGGCGTAGGGAAATGTTGTTTCATCAAAAACAACGTGGCGAGAGATGATAATGCGTCGTGTGCCTAAGTCAAGACAACGATAGCCTCTGTGCCGAGGAGGGTATCCAAGAAAGACACATTTTACAGATCGAGGAGAGAGTTTGTTAGATGTAGTAGAGGAGGTCTTTGGATAGCAAAGACAACAAAAAACACGAAGATCATTATAGGGTGGTGTGGTGCCGAAAAGAGTTATGTATGGTACGGAGAATTTTGTGGCTGCGGTAGGACGGATGTTTATGAGATATGTGGCGGTATAGAGAGCTTCGGCCCAAAAGGAGGGTGGAAGTGAGGCCTGAAGCAATAGTGTACGAATAACATCATTGGTAGTGCGAATGGCACGTTCGGCCTTGCCGTTTTGTTGAGAAGTATGGGGACAGGAAAAACGAAGAAGAATTCCATGTTGAGCACATAAGGTGTCGAGACGAGTATTGAGAAACTCTCCACCATTATCGCATTGGATAGCTAAGATGGGTAGGTTAAATTGTGTATGATCATAGGCATGAAAAGCGATGAGTGTCGCATAAACATCAGATTTCTTACGAAGCGAGAAACTCTAGAAGTAGTGAGAGAAATCATCAACAACAATGAGATAGTAGCAAAAACCAGATGTACTAGGAACAGGGGATGTCCACAGGTCACAATGTAAAAAGTTGAAACGGACGAATTGTATATGTTTGAGAATCATAAAACGGAAGCCTGACATGTTTTCCTAACTGACAGGCATGACAGAGTGGTGGCCCATCTTTATTGTATGAAATAGACTTGGAGTGTTGAAGACGTGACATGGTGTGATGACCAGGATGTCCGAGGCGGCGATGCCAGAGTGACGACGAAGTGGTTGTGACGAGAGCTTCATCTTGTCGGGGACGGCAGACGGGATACAGGGGCCCGGGACTATTGCAGCGAAGGATCACAGCCCTGGAAGGAAACGCCTTCACCTAGAATCTGAAAGGATCAAATTCATCGGAACAAAAATTGTCAGTAGTGAGTTGGCGAACAGAGATAAGATTTTTAATAATGTGAGGAACGACAAGAATATTACGAAGAGAGAGGGATTGGGCTGAAGATGGAAGTGTAGATTGACCAACATGAGTAGCAGGAACGTTTTGGCCATTACCTACTGTGACAGTTTGAGTGGAAGGCTTTAGAGAGGAGATAGTGCCGTGATTAGATGCCATGTGGGAGGAAGCTCCTGTGTCCATGTACCACTCCTGGTTTCCGGGAAGATGCATGTTGTTGAGTGCGTCCAGAAGTGCTGGGTCGAGGTGTTGCTGATGCCCGTTGTAGGTGGGAGTTGTCGGAGCTGGGCCGTATGCCGCGTACGCCTGCGGGGCTGGCTCCAGGTGTTGCTGATGCCCGTTGTAGGTGGGAGTTGTCGGAGCTGGGCCGTATGCCGCGTACGCCTGTGGGGAAGCAGCCGCAGGTTGTGGACCGAGGACGCCAGGAGCACGCCATGGCTGTGGTTGCCACGGCGCTGGAGCACGATGTTGGTGAAGCTGTGCACGCGTTGGAAGGCCAGTTCATGGATTGTACATCCAGGGCTCGGAGCGGCCCCGTCCTCGGCCGCCGCGGCCGCGGCTGCGATTGTTGCTGAAGGTGCCGTGGCCGCCGCTGTTGGACGAGCCAGAAGAGGGACCGACAGGACGCTGAGCACCGTAGCTGTGTCCACCCCCGGACAATGGAGCGCGTTCGCCGCCCGCACTTTGCAATATACTGTTGCCGCTGGCCCAGAGCGCAGTAGCAGCAGCGTTTTTTGCATCTGTCTTCTTCTATGCTTCTTCAAGAACGAGGGCCGAGCGCGTCTGGAGGAAAGATGGAAACAGCACCAGAAACGGAAGGAAGGACCGCAGGTGGCTGAATTGCTCGTTGAGGCCGCGGAGCACCGTTAGGACGAGCGTCTCATCAGAGATGGTTATGCCGACATCGCCGAGAGCGTCCGAGAGAGACTTGAGCTTGGTGCAGTTGTCATGGATGGACATGTCTCCTTGCGGTGTGTTGCGGAACTCGGCGTCGAGGGCGAGGGCGCGGCTTTTCTTGTTGTCGTGAAAGAGGTTGGCGATGGAGTCCCACACCTGCCGCGCCGTGGAGCCCGGAGCCATGATGATGCCGAACAGCTCGATGGAAATCGAGCCGTAAATCCAGGAGAGCACAGACAGTGTAGTCATCACGTCCCCAGTCGGAGGTGGGCGATGTGTCGGAGGGGGTGGCGGCGGCGTCGCCGGTGACGTGGTTGGAGAGGCCATAGCGTCCAAGACCTACGAGAAAAAGCTCACGCCACTTGGAGTAGTTAGAGTCTTGAAGATCGAGGATGATGGGCACATAGGTTTTAATTGAAGCAACGTAGGAGGAGGGTGCAGGGACGGTGGAAGGAGAGGGTGCGACGGCAGCCTTGCCTTGCTCCGCGGCAAGGCGCTTGAGTTCTTCTTCGCGCGTCTTGATGATGGACTCGCGGTTCTTGAGCTCCTCTTCGAGCTTCTGCAACTCGCCGGCATTCATGGTGGTGGGGAAGAAAGAGGTGGTGTTGGGCATTGGTGTTTAGAGAGAGAGGATCGATCTGCTCGATACCATGTAAAATCTGATATGAATTGGGGCTGCTAGCTTGCACGCCTCCTCTCTTCATTATGTCATATATATATATATACACAAGTACAGGGCAATCAACTTGAGTTACAAGTTTAGGTCAGACACAAACCGACGTGATCTATATTAGGAACTCTAGCTATAGTAGCCGGACTAGGACTATCCAACACGGAAGTCATGGAAAGAGTCGATGAAGAACGACCAACACCAATACAAAGAAGCGGCTAGAGGAGGCGGTATAGCTGCCGAATAAGACGATATAGAGTGGCCAGCAATTGGCGGATGTCGCAAAAGGTGCCGGTGTAGAGCGACAACCACCACCTCCAAGCGGGTGAGCACCAAGCACCGAGAAATGGCGCATGTGCGAGACTGGATCAATATACGGAACACCGTCGAGGAACACCAGGTAGCGAGGGGGAGGCATACCCGATGAAAGCATCGTACCTGTTCTTTTTTTTCTTCTCTTTCTTTTTCTTTTTTTCTTTTTTTCTCTGTCTCTCTTTTTTAAGACAACGACAGAACTTCAGGCCGTCAAGCCAGGCGGCCGAACAAAGCCGGGCCGCCCGCCAGCAGCCCCAAGTAGAGCAATCCCGTGCAGGCAGGTGGATCGTTTGACCACGCAGTCAACGCACGCGAGCGTGAGAAGGGTGGCCGGCTCGGAAGAGCAGCAGGCGGCAGCAGTGGAACAGCAGCTGGCGCTCGACCATCGATCGAGTCTGGCAGCCCGCGGGACGCGGTCTACACAGGAGAAGCACCACGCGAGGTCACTGGTCGGTCGAATGGGCGACATGGAGTGGAGCCTGCGGCCGGAGGAGCAGCGTCGGGCTGGCTCTAATACAAGCGCACAAACACGCGCAGGATGCAACGGTCCAAGGTCTGGCGCAGCCGGCAGAGCAGTTAGACAGGGCCAGAAGGAGGCGGCGACCGGTGAAGAGGCCAGGACTTGGAAGAAGCGGCGGCCGGCGGAGTGTTAGATAATCTTGTCATGAGAGTGTCTAGTAATTAGATTAGCTAGAGTATCCAGCAAGCTTGCATGTTGCATCACGCTGGTAGTACTAGTCCAACTAGGATTAGGAAAGTAACTTGTGTGTGTACGAGTACTTGTTCGAGTCAGTTGCCGTATATGTGTGTTGGAGACCGTTTGGACTATGTTCGGTCCTTATCAATCATAGGGGCAGGGAAGACCCCCGGAAAAAAAATATAAATAAATAAATTAATTAATTAATAAGCAATGTTGAAAATTTAAGCAGCCTTGGCATGTATGTACGCATACACGGGCACAAGGATTATTGAAGGCAGAAGAAGCTCGGAAGGCTAATTGCATGAAGATCTGTATGGCGGCAAAAGGGCAAAGACTGGTACACAGAGGCCAGCCAATTATTCACCGAGAGACAATGCCACATGAAGAAAGCAAAGATTCCTGAAGATTGAAGCTTGTCGGCACTATCTCTCGCACTTTTCTATATTACTAGCAAAAGAGCTCGTGCGTTGTAACGGAAGAGAAAACATAACACACACTCTTAACCCAACAACCATCACTCAAGACCACAATAGGTCCATCTCGCGAGGCATCATATTTGTGTTGCCGCTTATCCTCCTTCTCACCCTCGCCGGTGATGGCCTCGGTGTTCACAAAACAAAAAAATATGTGTTTGAATATGTTTAATCCTAAGGCGTCTCTCTCTCCTCCTCTCCCTCCCTCCCTCCCTCACTCCCTCCCTCTCTCTCTCTCTCTCCCTCCCTCTCTCTCTCTCTCTCTCTCTCTCTCTCCCTCCCCCCCTCTCTCTCTCTCTCTCTTTGAGAAATTTGTTGTTTTCCCCTGCGACATTTTCCAGAGGTATGCATGTGTTGTTATCGATGTTTTCTTTTCCCTATATTGATATAGTGGTGTGTTTATTTGCAATCCCGGTCGCCGCCAATACGAAAGGAAAACGGATCTTACGCTCTAAATTATAAGTTTGCTCCCAAAAATGATATTTTAAAAATATTTAACAGGTAAAATTAACACCATATTTAGATTTCACATATTTTTCTAATAAAATTTCATATATAATATGTTAAAATCGAGGTTACGGTTTAAAAGATACGGATAATTTAGAAAATCATTTGTTTGACTTAAATATATTCCAAAATAATATTTAAAAATACTTAACATGTGAAAATAATCTTATATTTATATTCTACATATTTTTTAATCAAATTTTCATATATAACATGTTCAAATCGGAGTTACGGTTTAAAAGATATGGATGATATAAAAAAACATTGTTTGACTTAAATATGATCCGCGGATGAATTACCTAAAACATCATGAGTGTTTTCGAAAAATGTAAAATAACGGTTCGGGTTTGACTTAAATCCAGACTGCGGGTTGATTTCAACAAAACACAGGGACTTTTGTGTAAAATATGAAAAAACGATTAGTTTTAACTTAAAACAGGACTGCGGGTTGTATTCTCTAAAATAGAGGGACTTTTCTGAAAAATGCCATGACGGACGAAAGAAACCAAATTTGCTTTATTATTAGGTAAAAATTAGAAGGACACGCATGTACCCTAGTAGGACACGCGTGCATACTACCGTGTGTAAAATAAGTGAAGGAAGGCTCCCGAAGGCCACCCCTCGCGGCTATAAAAGGAGACGCTGGGCTCAAGAACACAACACAAGACGGGAGATCACGAAGCACTCAGAGTTTCGAGACCCTCCACCAGAGCACCACTTCCTTTGTAGTTTAGGCACCACCACTGCTAGTAGAATAGCCAAGAAGGCGCTTAGTACGCCAAGAGTTTGAAGGTAATTTCCTAGTTGTGTGTAATCCCTTCGGGGTCTCCCGAAAGGAAAAACCATATGTAAATTATGTTGTGGAAATGATGTAGTTTCTTGGTCTCACTTTGTACTTTTATTTATGTTATGGGACGAGTTCTTATGCTAGGGATCCTATAGGAGAAACCTCTGTGTGTGTAGTTCTCGGTGTAGCCCAGAGTGGCGTTTGAATGAGAACCTTGTGGTCGTAGAGAAGTGTTCCCTTCGGGTGGAACTATCTGGGAAGACGATAGGAATTTACCCCATAAATTTGTAATTAAAACTGCTAAGCAAACATAATTAGCTACATCTGATACAATATAATGATAAATATGGTGAGTACTGAGTAGAATTTTACACCACTGCATACATCGTCGGTCGAATTGTTGGCCTCGCCAGCCCAGAATAGATCCTGTATCAAATAAATAATCAAGTTAGAACGTGAAGGTAATCATATTGAATTAAATATTACTGTGAATAGTGAAGTACTTTTCCAAATAGTGTACTGACAGTAGTAGAAAACAGGGCTTTCGTTCGGCCAGAAAAAAGCATCAATCCCGGTTGCATTACGAACAGGGACTAACGTGAGCATTAATCCCGGTTTGAGCGGCGAGGGCACCGTACAAGCATTACTCCTGGTTCAAATGGGACCTTTAGTCCCGGTTGGTGCCACGAACCGGTACTAAAGGGTACTAATGGTTAGACCTTTAGTACCGGTTCGTGGCACGAACTGGTACTAATGGTTAGACATTTAGTACCGGCTCGTGCCACGAACCGGTACTAATGGTGCAATTTTCAAATCTTACCCCCCTGTGTATCGCCTTTTCAGTTTTGTAAAAGCAAAAAAAATGATAAAAATATCATAAGTTAAAATCCTTCGAGATGTAGTTATGTTACCACATCTACTAGTTAGGAAAATTTAAAAACTTAAATTTGGATATGTTTTGCAAAAAGTGTAGGAAAAATGTAAAACGGCTATAACTTTTGCATATGATGTCAGAATAAAATGTATAATATATCAAAATGTTCAGCACAAAAATCCGCATCCGATTTTGACTGCCTACGGCCTGTTTGCAAATTTTTAGACTCCTCAAATTCTAAAAGGAAAAAAGGTTATGCTCAAATTTTAGTTTTTTTTGAATTTTTTTAAATCTGGTCAAACTATGGTCAAACTACTTATTCAAGAAGTATTAGTGTTACTAAATAATTATTTAAGAATATTAGTGTTACTAAATAATTATTTCCGTTTTTTTAATTTTGGTCAAATCTGGTCAAACTGTGGTCAAACAATGATCAAACTACTTATTCAAAAAATATTAGTGTTACTAAGTAATTATTTCAGTTTTATTGAATTTCGGTCAAACCTGGTCAAACTGTGGTCAAACTATGGTCAAACTACTTATTCAAGAAATATTAGTGTTACTAAATAATTATTGTTTTTTAGAACAATAGTTTCAAACTCAAACAGTGAAATGTGTGACTTCATGCTCAAGCTAAATTCCTGAGGGTTAATAGGATTGACATCTTACTATTGTTAGAAAACAACAAGTGCAGATTTAGAAACGAGGGAGAATAGATCCCGGAAGTTAAGCGTGCTCAGGCTGGAGTAGTGAGAGGATGGGTGACCGTCCGGGAAGTTAGATGATTTGGGATGATGAGGGGTGATTAGAGATTAGAGGTTAAATTGAGCAGTGATGAGGGGTGATTAGAGATTAGAGGTTAAAATAATTCAAAAATTTGAAAATAAAATTCCTTTTAGTACCGGTTGGTGTTACCAACCGGGACTAAAGGTGGACCTCCAGGCAGCGGCCACGTGGAGGGCCTTTAGTCCCGGTTCTTGTAAGAACCGGGACTAAAAGGGGAGGCTTTAGTAATGACCCTTTAGTCCAGGTTCCTGAACCGGGACTAAAGGCCCTTATGAACCGGGACTATATGCCATTTTTCTACTAGTGTGAATAGTAAACACTATTGTGAATAGTGCCCTACCTAGTGAATAGTAAATATTATCCAAGATAAAAAGCGCATACCTATCCCGTTATTAACCTAATCACATATTAAGCTTTATAAAGTTATCAAATTTATATATTTCCCTATATTGTTGGTATCAGGTCCAGTGTTTAACCATTGAAAGGTTAAAATATTTAAACTTAGAAGTTAGCGCTGGTAAAGTAATATATATATTAAGGAAAATATAAATATAAGGTGTGGAATAAATCCCTCTAAAGAGCATATCTGGCATACATCTCATAGACAGTTAAATACAGTTGTTGATTTGATATATAACTTTTACATATCTTGGGGACAAAGACAAGATAATTTAGACCAAAAATTTGAAAGTTTATTCAAAGAATACGAAAAACTTGCGGATAAGTACTCAGGGTTGAATAATAAAATTCATCTAGCTTTACATAAGCTAGAGGAAGCAAAAGCAAATCAGAATACAGTTTGCAAGAATAACGATTATATTAAAGAGAAAGTGTTATCAATAGGCCGTTACCTAAGTAAAGGCAAAGAGTCACTCCCACGCACTTAATCAAGACAAGATATACTTGAAATAAAAAGTTGGTGCAAGAGGTTAAAACTTTGATTATATCATAATTATATGAGTGAATATACTCAAGCATTAAACGGAGTAGCTAAATATATGTCACCTCCTGTCGGATTCTCCGATCACGACTCCCCAAAGGAAGATTCCAAAGTTATAATAAGACAAAAATTACACCATCCTCCAGCTATTAATCCAGATTTTAGATAAACTAAATAGTGTTCAAAGCAACAAAGAAATTATGCTTTCACCATCCGGAATAGTTGCCTCTGCTAGAAATATTAATTCAGAAAAATGGACGTATATAAAGGCTTCCTTAGAAGAAACAAAACCCTCCAATTAGTAAGACAAGATTCAAGACCTCTGGCCATGAAACATAGATTATCATGCAAAGCTGATGATATTGATAGCATTGAAGAAGTTATAGATATGCAAAGAGATCTAGAAAGATATCAAAATGATACCCTAGGAAAAATAAAATTGCAACAATTATATCAAATGGGTATATTTGAAAGTAAGAGTGGTTTATACAGAATATCTCGAGAAGTAGAATTATGTGTCTTAACACACCCAGTAGATTTAAGAATTGTAAGCAAAAATATTGAAAATGAACTAAAATATTGTGGTTATAAATATATTCATCAATGTATGTATATCATAAGAGTCAAAGGTATGACAAGGAAGAAATTAGGTGCAAAGGTTTTGATAACATTATTAGACAGAAGATGGGAATCAGTAGACAAAGCAGCATTAGGATTTTCGGAAGGAGACATGAATGAAAATAGATTAATAACCTATATAGCTCCAGATCTAATGATGCCTTTAAAGAATTTATTGAAAATTGAGTTTTGGTTTCCAAACTAAAGGTTATGAAGATTTTAAAGGAACAAATTTGCTAGTAAGCATATAATTTATAGGAAGGCTCACTAATAGAAGTAGCTCCAGATATAGAGTAAATGTGAATGATGTAATTGATAGTATGCAATCAAAAGGTATAAAGTTTATGAATCCTCTTAAAATTGGAGCTGGAGAAGAATGGAAGATAGGAGAATTAATAGAGAAAAAAGAATTAAGGCAACCTGAAAACTACATAAGCTATCAAAATTGTGAAGGAAGTAGCAGTATTCGATATACGAACTATAAAGTTGCATTAATAGAAGACTCTGAATCATTTATGTCAGACTCAGAAATTAATGATGATAAGAATAAAGGTATATTTGAATGTATGGAAAAGGCTAATTTAGATGATGAAATAATTCATTGGGAAAAGAAGCTAAAGCATATTGAATGGGAATATAGTCATTCTATGACAAAGGATTGGCAAAAATTAGAGAAAGAGAACTATTTATCATTAGAGAAATTGCAAGGTTAAAGAAACTTAAAAATGATAAAAAGTCTACCGCTAGTAGTTCAAGCATGGAAGATAAAATTATAGCATCCGCAGAAAGAAAAGCAAATGCTATTATTAATAAAAAATTCTATCATTAATAATAATAATAAAGATAAGAATATTATTCAAAAAGAAGAAATTGTTAGTGAAGAAGAGCAATGGGATATCAATAATAAGTTAGTATTAGAAAGTTATGAGGAAGAGGAGGAATTAATAAAAGAAATGTGGTTAGAAGATGAAAGATATGATGATTCAGAACAAAATGGTGATTTCTATAACTCACTAGATGATGTGGGACTACATAATTTAGACAATGCAATGGAAGCTATGGAAGTAGAAAATAGTCGTAAAAGAAGAAGGGAATATGGGGAATCGTCTGTAAAAATAGAAGGAGAAAGAGAGAGACCTACCATATCAGCTGGACAATGGCCTCCAGAAAAAGATGACTATCAACCTACGTATATCCCTGGACAATATAGATATATGGGTACTAAAAGAAGAGATTTTGAAAAACTAGTGCAATTTCAAAATTATAAGAATGATGGCGCTATATTAAACCTAGCAGCTCATGATCCAATAGATTGGCCTAATATAATCAGCATATGGAAAGGTTTAATAGTGCAAAAATATATTCAAAATCAGTATAATATAGGCACTAAGGTAGAAGATATGTTAACATATCTTGTAACATTTTTAGCAGAATCTGTAAAAGTTCTATGGGAACAATGGGTAGAGTCATACCCTAGTCAATATGAAGAATTAAAAAGGGCAGGAAGTAACCCTAATAACTTTACGAATGTTATCTCAAATATGATTATAGCAGAAGATCCAGAATTAGGACATACCTCATTGCAAAATGAAAGGTTAAGAGAAATAGAAAAATTAACATTAACTAGCCGGAAAGGTATTAAAGAATTTTCCCAGCATTATTTGTATAATGCTACTACTGCTAATACAGGTTTTAATGTAGGTGTAGTAGAAAGATATTTTAATAAATTGCCTGATCCTCTAGGTTCAATAATATTTGAGGAATATAAAAAAGAAACATGAGGAAACCTGGTAAATATACCCCAAGCCATAACTTTGTTTTCAAACAATTAAGAAAGGTGCGTACTAGCATTCAAGCCCAAAGATCTATGAAGAAATCAGATTATAATTTTTGCAATAACATAGTCCAAATACCACTTACATGTGGAGAAGAAAGGCATAGGAAAAACAAATATTATAAACCACAAACGAGAGATAATAGAAATTTTAAAACAAAGAAAAGATATTTTTTTAAGAAGGTCAGACAATAGAGCCCCATTCTTGCATAAAAGAAATGTAAGAAGATATAATCCTAAGAAAACCTATGATAAAACATGCAGGTGTTTCATATGTAACTCTCCTGATCATCTAAGTAGAACTTGCCCTAATAAAGATCAGAAAAGGTACTCCAGTAAATATGAAGAACAAGAGAGAGTGTTAATTATAGACAACGTTAATGAGAATATATTAGTATGTGATGATGAAATAAAAGACGACGAATCAATATATTCAATTATAGAAACATATGAAGTAGAAAATGAGGCTCCAGAATATGAATCAAGTGAAGATGAAATAGACTTAATAGATGAATTAGCTGGTTTAAAATTTTAAATGATGAACCAAGTAGATTTTGAACATGATTGGATTAGATGAAAAGGTGATTATAATGTAAAATGTGCCTTTTGTATATATTATCCAAGCCAAGATAATAGGTTCACATGTAGCTTGTGCTTAAAACAAGCTTGTGCCTCATGTCTAAGAGCCAGTAATCAAAAGTGAAGACAAGAGATAGAATTGGAACCAGAAGAGCGAATATTATCCAGTAGTGTTAGAAATATAGAAAATAGAATAAATAAGCTAGAAGCAGAGCTAGAAAAACTTAAAGATGAGTTAGAAAATAGTAAAGAGCAAAATAATAATATTTCAAAAAACACTGAAATGAAAGAGCAAATGGTAACAGTAAGGGATAAAAAAGGAGAAAAATTAATACAGTTGAAAGATGCAATTACTAGTTTTGGAAACATATATATTGTTAGATTGCCATTCAAAGAAGTGTTAGGGATAAGGATCCCAGATAGGATTGTTCTGAAGCCAAATATTTCATATAAAATACTGGCACTATTAGATACTGGTTGCACTAAGAATATCATCCATGATAAATATTTTATGAGATGTCCCGAAATAGTTGAAACTATAGATGATAAGAAAGCTAAAGTATCTACCGATATGTCAGGAATAAAGAAGATCCATAGTCAGTTAGCATATAATATTAAAGCTTACATAAATGGCACAAAATATATAATAGATGAAATTACAATAAGACATTTGTCAGTAATAAATGATGACATGATAATAGGGTTAAGATTTTTACAACAATCTTTACAAACCACAATCATACATGAAGAGGGGGTAACATTTATTCCCTTATCAAGATAATGTTCCATACATATCTGAAGTGCGAAAACAAAGAAAGTCCTTGCAAAATGTAGAAATATCTAATTTAGATGATGAATATAGCACAAGTCCAGATCCCCTTGAATTCTGTAAAGACGAAGAACTTAGTGAGACCATAGAAGAATATCATATAGAAAATACATGTACTGAATGCATTGGGTTGCAATCATTCTCTCCAAATTGGTATAGAGATATAAAATCTAAAAAGGATATAGATAAGATTGTGCAAAGACTAGAAAGCATACAAATTATTGGAGAAATACCAATGAAACATTGGGATAAGAACTCTATAGTTTGCAAAATAAATATCATAAATCCAGATTATATAATTAAGCCAGGACCAATAGAAGCTACTCCTAAAGATATCGAAGAGTTCAAAATGCATATTGAAGAGTTGTTAAAGTTAAAAGCTATAAGAGAAAGCAGAAGCCCTCATCGATCTGCTACTTTTATAGTTAGAAATCATGCTGAAGAAGTTAGAGGTAAATCTAGAATGGTAATTAACTTTAAAAGGCTTAATGATAATAAAGTTAACGATGCATACAACATAACTAATAAGCAGGAATGGATTAATAGAATACAAGGAAGTAAATATTTCTCTAAATTCGACTTAAAGGCGGGATTTTGGCAAGTAAAAATGGCTGAAGAATCTATTGCCTCGACAATATCTACTTGTCCACAAAGCCATTATGAATGGCTAGTAATGCCATTAGGTCTAAAGAATGCGCCTGCACTATTTCAAAGAAAGATGCAAAATATATTTAATGAGTATCAAGCATTCTTATTGGTATGCGTAGATGATTTGTTAGTATTTTCAAAATCATACAAAGAGCATATAGCCCATCTTGAAGTGTTCTTTTGAAAGGTAGAACAAAATGGGCTCATACTATCCAAAAGGAAGATGGAAATTTTTAAAGAAAAAATAAATTTCCTTGGTCATGAAATAGGAGAAGGAAAGATATATGTACAAGAATATATTGCAAAGAAAATATTAGAGTTTCCTGATAATATGAGTGATAAAAAGGTTTTACGGCAGTTCTTAGGAATTGTAAACTATGCGCGAAACTATATAGATAACTTCGCAAAGCTAGCAGGACCTTTATATGCTAAATTAAGAAAAAATGGTCAAAGATACTTCAATTCTGAAGATATAAAATTAGTAAAGCCATCAAGGAAAAGGTCAAGAATTTAAAACCCCTAGAATTGCCTCTAGAAGACAACTATTTTATAATTGAGACACATGCATCTAAGGTAGGATGGGGTGCGATACTCAAACAAAAACCCAATAATACTCTCCAAAAGTAGATGAAAAAATATGCAGATATGCTTCAGGAAGTTACAAACTAAAGACGGTAAATAACATTGATAGAGAAATCCTCCCAGTTGTAAATGCAATAAATGCATTTAGGCTATATCTAGGATTTAAAGAGTTTACAGTGTGGACGGACTGTGAAGCCATATGCCGATATTACAATAAAATTAATAGTAAGAAAAGCTCAACTAGACGATGGGTATTATTTGAGGACACCATAGCTGGGAATGGTTATAAAGTCATTTTTGAGCATATTAAGGGGAAGGATAATACCCTACCTGACATATTTTCTCATGCAACAAATTTGCAGGAATGAGGAAAACATTGTTCTCCTCCAGGGATGAATACCTCTTCTTTGGAGAAGAAAATAGGCTGAAAGTTTTCCAGCCAAATACATCCAACTTCAAGCCAAAAACCCAAATCAAGCTTGATGAAGCTCAAAGATGCATATTGGATAACTTTTGGTTCCAATATACTCTCAAAAGAGAGGAAAAAGGATATTTTCTATCAATCCTCAACAGTTTGGCTGAATATTTTAATGAATTAAAAAAATGTGCCAAAGCCAGAAAAGGTTGAAATACCAAAAGGAGAAATTCTATATCTTATATTCAATGGAAATAAACCTGGCAAATATTTGGAATGGGAAAATATTATGATTGAAAATTTAGATGCAAAAAGAAAAGGACAAGATTTAACATTCAAAAGATATTATAGTATAGATGATGCCTTACTTTGGGCAATGAAGGTATTATGACCAGATTATTATATTGACCCAAAGGCTAAAGACTATATCCAAATGAAAAGGGGCATACCTGCTTCACCAACTCCCACAAAGGGGGGGCATCAAACTGAAAAAATATAAAGAAGGAAGAATCTCCAAAATATAAGACATATCAAGAATGCCTTCTAAAAGGGCTTGACCCTTTAGACAGTGAATACATAGATCAAGAAATGGATAAGAGATTTGAAGAATTTTCACAAATAATAAAGAAAGAATTAAAGGAGGAAATATTAAAAGAATTAAGGCAAGAAATAGATGAAAGATTTGAAGAAATAAAGAATGAATGCGAAGAAAAATATGATTTCAATATGTTAAATGATGATAATATGGACATAGCAGGGCATGGGCAACATCCAGAATAAAGCCCAAATTGCATATATTGATATTGCTATCAATTATTCGGGCGCGGAGGACCTATACCCAAATATTGATAGAAATTCCAAAATTAGATATTTTAAACATTGATAAGGTATTATCAATCATAGGGGCAGGGAAGACCCCCTGTAAAAAAATAAAAACATAATTATAAATAAATAAATAAAAATTAATAAGCAATGTTGAAAATTTAAGCAGCCTTGGCAAGTATGTACGCATACACGGGCACAAGGATTCTTGAAGGCAGAAGAAGCTCGGAAGGCTAATCGCATAAAGATCTGTATGGCCGAAGAGCAAAGACTGGTACACAGAGGCCAGCCAATTATTCACCGAGAGACAATGCCACGTGAAGAAAGCAAAGATTCCTGAAGATTGAAGCTTGTCGGCACTATCTCTAACACTTTTCTATATTATTAGAAGGACACACATGTACCCTAATAGGACATGCGTGCATGCTACCGTGTGTAAAATAAGTGAAAGAAGGCTCCCGAAGGCCACCCCTCACGGCTATAAAAGGAGACGTTGGGCTCAAGAACACAACAAAAGACGGGAGAGCACGAAGCACTCAGAGCATCGAGACCGTCCACCAGAGCATCACTTCCTTTGTAGTTTAGCCACCACCACTGCTAGTATAATAGCCAAGAAGGTGCTTAGTTCGCCAAGAGTTTGAAGGTAATTTTCTAGTTGTGTGTAATTCCTTCGGGGCCTCCCGAAAGGGAAAACCATATGTAAATTATGTTGTGGAAATGATGTAGTTTCTTGGTCTCACTTTGTACTTTTATTTATGAATTTATGGAACGAGTTCTTATGCTAGGGATCCTATAGGAGAAACATTTGCGTGTGTAGTTCTCTGTGTAGCCCAGAGTGGCGTTTGAATGTGAACCTTGTGGCCGTGGAAAAGTGTTCCCTTAGGGTGAACTGCCTAGGAAGACGATAGGAATTTACCCCATAAATTTGTAAATTAAACTGTTAAGAGAACGTTATTAGCTACATCTGATACAACATAATGATAAATATGGTGAGTACTGAGTAGAACTTTACACCACTGCGTACATCGTCAGTTAAATTGTTGGCCTCGCCAGCCCAGAATAGATCATGTATCAAATAAATAATCAAGTTAGAACGTGAAGGTAATCATATTGAATTAAATATTATTGTGAATAGTGAAGTACGATTCCAAATAGTGTACTGAATAGTAAACACTATTGTGAATAGTGCACTACCTAGTGAATGGTAAATACTATTCCAGATAAAAAGCCCATACCTATCCACCTAATCCCCATATTAACCTAATCACATATTAAGCTTAATAAAATTATCAAATTTATATATTTCCCTATATTGTTGGTATCGGGTCCAGTGTTTAACCATTGAAAGGTTAAAATATTTAAACTTAGAAGTTAGCGCATACCTATCCACCTAATCCCCATATTAACCTAATCACATATTAAGCTTAAGACGTGCTGGTGCGTGAGATTTGTAGTACCAGGTGGAGAAAACAGAAAATAAAACAAATGGAAAAGAGAGGCACGACACGTGCCTTTGGCAAAAGTTTTTTGTGCGCGTGTGTTCGTCGTGATTTGATGTGATCGATCCTGAGGGCATAATTCCAACAATTGGTATTAGAGCAAGGTTCAGGAGTCGAGCGTTTGCCCCGGGGTTGCGACCCGACTAGCGCCTCGAGACGGACCATGAAGTCGTTGTGTTATGCACCGACTAGGAGGGCCAGGCGATCGTCGTTCGGTGGTTCGACAAGGTGGGAGCAGGCAGGTTGACGTCGGAAACATGGTGGAAGGATATCGTTGATGGAAAATATGGTGCCGAGGTGCGCCACTGGAGTTCATCAAGATCGTCGTCCGGGGGAGTACGATGTGTCAATGGGTCGTGCGAGTTTGCACGTTTGGTCATCGTCGTTGTTTGTGAGTCGTCGTCATGTCCAAGTGCTCGTTTCTGTCAGACATTGTTGCAGTTGAAGCGCATTACAGTCGAAGTGTTGTCCGGTATGGTGTGTCATCAGAGCAAGGTATCGACGGGTGCGAAGACAAGGTGTCAAGCAGCCATCTGCGTGTCTCGGCTAGAAGATCAAACTTGGCGTGTAGTTAAGTTGTACGATGTGAAGATTGATGGTGTGTCCAATCTTGCATGCGCGTAGCTGCGATCGTGTGGGCTGGTAATCCAGAGCATGCGTTGGAGTTTGAATCAACAAGTCGCGAATCTACAACGAGTCAAGATCAGAGAAAGCACATAAGACAAAGAGTCAAGATCAGAGGAAGATTGTTAGATAATCTTGTCCTGAGTGTGTCTAGTAATTAGATTAGCTAGAGTATGTGGCAAGCTTGCATGTTGCATCACGCTGGTAGTCCTAGTCCAACTAGGATTAGGAAAGTAACTTGTGTGCGTAGGAGTACTTGTTCGAGTCAGTTGCCGTATATATATGTGTGTTGGAGTCGGTTTGGGCTATGTTCGGTCCTTGCTTAGACGATGCATATATATATGGAAAACATTTCGCTTCGGTGTGCCGGCCGAACGCTCGGCCGGTCGCTTTCCATGCGATGCTCACGGGGCCACACACAGCTCATCCCACCCATCCCTTTTCCCTTATCCATTCACGCACAGATTTCTTCTCTCCTTCCTCTGTTTATTTCCTCAACACCTACTTCTCCGCCATGGCTGCACCACCGACGACGCCCATCTCCTCCCCCTTCCGCCATGTGGTGGCCATGGCCGGTGCCCACCCTCCCCTACTGCCGTTGCGGTGCTGCACACCCTCCCCACCTTTTCCGACTTGTGTATCCTGCTGTGCCGTGACCCAACATGGACGTCGACACACTTGCCCCTTTTGTGCCAGATGGTGGCCATGACGCCGGCCGGGGATGTTTCAACCGGCGAGGGCGGCGCAGCCGGCGGGGCGGCGGAGAGTGGGTGTGTCGTGATGATTTTTTTGCTACAACCCTCGTCCAGTTTTGCTACTACCGACTCAAATTTTCCTACAAGGGTTCATGGCGAAGCTGCAACCGCGACGGCGGTGACGAAGTTTTGCTACGTACTTCGCCGTATTTTGCTACGACCAGCGAGTTTTTTTGCTACAATGATTTCATGGTGAAGCTACAACCGCGACGGTGGTGGCAAAGTTTTGCTGCATCCATCATCGGATTTTGCTTCGACCGGCGAGAAATTTTGCTACAATCGGCGTTTGTGGCTGGCGGCGGCTACAACCATGACTAGGAGGATGCAACCACGACCACCGGCGTCGCATTTTTGCTACAACCTCGTTGCCTTTTGCTACAACCGGAGTCGCTCTTTGCTACAACCGTTCGTCGGCGATGCGGAACTGGCAGTGCGAGGAGCTGCGAGCGGCAGATGGGGATGCTAAAACCGGTCGCCGGAGATGCTGGAACCGGCGGTGCGGGGAGCTGCGAGCGGCAGCGGGGATGCTACAACTGTCTAGGCGTGAAGCAACAACCCCTAGCATTCTTTTGCTGGAAGCGGCCGCCAACGATGCTACAACCTTCATCAGTGGATGCTACAACCATCAATGGCGGGAGCTACAAGCAGCGATGGCGAGATGGCAAGCCATGGCCATGGAGTCGATTGCTGGGACGGGGGCACGACGGTGATGGCGGAGCTGCAACGGCGGATGGCGGTGGAGATGCGACGGTGTGCCGCGGTGCTGCAACCACGGAGCGGTCAGGGGAGCTGCAATGGTGACCTCGGGCACGACGACCACCTCGCGCGCGACGGCGGCAACCTCGCGCGTGACGACGGCCAGCGGCGACGGCGAGGCGGGCGGTTGCGACAGCGCGGCGGGTGGTGCGAGCCGGCGGTGCTTCTTGGTCGCGCATCCATGGCGGTTACGACAGGCTCGCTCCTCTCTGTTCATGCTGGAGGCGAGGATAAGGTCAGAAAAAAGGTAGAAGAGGAGCTGCGATCTCACGGTCTCGCGAGGCCAGATCGGGTGGCTGGGGACAGACCGGCCGAAACTTTCGGCCGGCGCACCGGCGCCCAGTGCTGGCCTATATATATGCGTGCTGGTGCGTGAAATTTGTAGTACCGGGTGAACAAAACGGAAAATAAAAAAGAGGGAAAAGAGAGGCACAACACGTTTCTTTGGCAAAAGTTTTTGTGTGCGTGTGTTCACCGTGATTTGATGTGATCGATCCTGAGAGCATAATTCCAATACAGAGCAGGCGTGGCGGGGCCTGGTGGGAAGGGGTGAGTGGTGTCTGGAAGAAGACGAGGGAACCTCGGATCGGGATGGGAGCAATGGTGACTAATAAGTCCTCCAACCGAAGACAGAAGGTGGCGCCAGATAGCAGATCGGGGGAACTGCGTTCACCTTCAGATGCGGTTTTACTTGGGATTAGAGGTTGAGGAAGCCAGCGACCACCGGCAAACAAGGCAACGGTGGCACGTGAGGTTGGATCAGAGGCTGAGTTGCGGCGCCTAAAAAAAACTATGAAAAAGGGTCATGACACCATGTTAGGAATGCAACTTAATATTATCAGAAGGCAAAAGCCATCATATATACTATAACAGGGATGTGATGGAGGTGGATACATATCATCCATCGGATTCTAGCACACTAAAAATCCAATGGATTCTACACTAAAAATTCAAATTATGGATTCCACACTAAAAATTCTATGGATTCTAAACTCTATAAATCCCATGTATATACACTAGAAATCCCATGGATTTCACACTAAAAACTCCCTGGCAAATTAGATGCTACCCCCCTAAAAAAACAGTGGTGGGAAGCACAAGAAGGAAAGAGGCTGTGTTCTCGAACCTTTCATGGCGACACGCCGCGAGATCAGGTGGTGGCGACTCACGGCGAGCTCCTGCAGTGGTGACGTGGGGGTGTGCTCCAGCAGCGGCGGAGAGAGAGAGAGAGAGAGAGAGAGAGAGAGAGAGAGAGAGAGAGAGAGAGAGAGAGAGAGCAACTATAGGAGTTAGATGTGTGTTTGTGTCTGTGTGTGTGCGCGTGCGTGTGCATCCATGGAGAATGTGAGGCATCCGGGAACAAATGCACTACCCTACCAGTTCATGACGTTGAGACATCACGTTCTCCCCCCTCCCCCCTCTCTCTCCCCCACACACACATTGCATTGCCTTGGACATATGCACCTACTCCATCCTTTATAGGAGTAGGAAATCCTTACGGACGGGAAAATTGATGAGCATACTACCCTCTAACCCGGAATTAAGATCATCGTCGTTATATATTCTTGTACCAGAAAAGTCTTATATGTGTGACACAGTTAAAGGATCTCTTTTCGTAAGATAGAGAGAGATAGCATATATGTCCTGCCCCCGCATAAAAAAGCATATATGTCCTGAGTGAGAAAGAATGTTGAGCTTAAGGGCGTGTTCGGATCCCATCTAGCTTCACAAAACTTCTCGTATCCAGCTTTTCTTTGTAGCTTTGAACTCCAGGCAGCATTCACATCTGTTCGGCTGCATCAGAAACTTGTCCCAGCTTACCACGTGGAATGGAACCATCAACATGGAAGGAAACTGAGACGAACAAATGGTGTTGAAGCTATGGGTAATAATGGAATCTGGGACAAAATCTGGAAATTGCGATGTCATGCAAAGGTGAAAGTATTTCTTTGGAGAACACTCAGGGGGACTCTTCCGTGTAGGGTTAATCTAGCAAACCGTCACATCAAAGTATCGGGACAGTGCCCAGTCTGCAACTGTGGAGCTGAGGATGTGACACACCTCCTGTTTAGATGTAAGAGAGCAACAGAAGTTTGGCGCCTCCTGGGACTTGAAAATTTTATTAAGAAAGCATGTGGTGTGGATAGAGCAGGTGAGTCTGTCCTTGATTTTTTGATGCAAACCCCAGCGAAGGAAATTGCACTAATCAGCCAGGCTAATGTACATGAGCTAATCTCTATCACTTCCTGGTACATTTGGTGGGAACGAAGGAGAGTGGTTTACGACAAGGTCATACAGAGTGCAGAGAAAATGGTGTCATCAATTAAAGCAATTATAGCAAACTTCATAGCTTCCATGGAGCCAAAGGCAGTAGCTAAGCCGGAGGGATGGATGAAGCCGCCTGCTAATTTTGTCAAGCTCAATGTCAACGCAGTGTTTAACCAGGAGCTTCTCACAGGGGCGGCTGGAGCAGTGCTACGGGACTCCTCTGGATCGTTTATAGCTGCAGGGAATTGGAAACTGGAGCATTGTGTTGATGCTCTGTCGGCTGAAGCAATGGCTCTAAAGAAGGGCCTAGAGTTGGCACAGATGATGGGATGCAATAAACTGATGGTGAATTCAGATAATCTAGAGGTGGTGGAAACGATGAATAGCGGCGGTCGCTCAATGGGAGTAGCGGCAGCTATTTTTTATGATTGCTACAATCTGGCTTGCGAGTTCCCTCGATCTTATTTTGATCACTGTAATAGATTAGCAAATTCAGTAGCGCATAAGCTAGCTAGTATGGCTATGAGAGCTCATTCTTCTCTGTGGGTGGATAATGCACCGCCGGAGATTCTACCTCTCTTACTTAATGATGTAACAGTTATCAGAAGCTAATAAAGGGAGGGAAGTATTTTCAAAAAAAAAACTTCTCCCAGCTTTGCAGCCCAGCTAAGAGGGTTGTGGCCAGTTCAGCACATAATGGACCGGCTGGACCCATCCCAAATCGGGCCATCCAGAGCACCGGTTCGAGGGGAAGGGAATACCAATTCAAGGCGGATCGATCCCGTAGCAGAAGGTTTCTTTTCTCAAGCAAGGGGACAGCGAAACATTATGTTTGACGGTGGCGGGTTGATGTAAATTAGTCAAATTCCAGATTCTTCAATCTGTGGTGCTGGGCTGACCCACCTCCAGGTTTTTGCATTGCAGTCGGGCTTAACTTAAAGAAGTTAGTTTCTTAGAGCCCAAACGTTCGGGACCAAATCATCTGTGAAGTTGTTGGAGTAAGATGCTGCAGGACTTCCGAATACGCCCTGACAAGTCACAAAAGGACTTCCATTGTACAAAAGTCTGTGGGGTCGCACAAGTAACAATCCTATGGTTTTGAATTTCCGTTTCAAAAATATTTCAGTGAAATTCAGTTATTTCGGTTATCATTTCGGCCAAAGGAAATAAATTTCCATTTGAATTTGAAGCGGATCTAACTAAATATTTTGAAATTTCAAGAAATAATTTGAATTTTTGTTCCTACTAAAATTGCTGAAATATTTTGTCTGGAAGATTATTACTTCAGTGTGTACAAAAATTGATGAAATTTCCAAAATTTCACCGAAATTACACTGAAAGTGAAAACCACTAACAACTCAAATACATGAGCATATATATAAAAATAAGTCCACAATTGTTATCTTAACAGCAACTTTCGGCAGCCTTGAGGAAATTTCACATGTTTTTGTCAATTGTTATCTTAACAGCCACACGCAATGCACTCCTGGCACTTGACCCGTGGCATTGGAAATCACATTATTCATCAAATAATTAGCATTGTACGAGTCTCTTGATTCTGGAGTGAGTGCTTTTGTCTAGGGCATGGACGACCGTAGTAGTTTTGGTAAGATGAAAGTTTTGAAAGAATCATTTGGCTGCAGGAAGAAACGCCGATAAATGTAGCTCATGGTCTCTTCGTTATCATGCGTAGGAAAGGAATACTATATATGTGCTTGTACATGACTATTAGTGGACGAGAAGTTGCGACATTGATCGGAGAACATATGATGCCATCGAAGATCAGCCAATTTGTTAAACCTTTTGGCAAAATAAATAGAATAAAGCTAATTAATCCACAACACCACAAAAGTTACAAGTTCACGGCTCATATTTTCTACGATCTTTGGAAATAATTTTAGTTGATGATTGCCCTTTGGTCTAACAACGAAAATTGCATGGTACTAGTACCTCAGGATTCTGCTAAAGTGACATGAGTGGAATGGTAAAGGTACTTAGGATTTTAATTGCTCCGGTTGCAATTATTAGGTTGAAGTGCATCTCACTGTTACCTTGCCAGCTGCCGGTGCTCTACATAAGGCGATTTTAGAATGTCTTAATTCGTCCTGATGGGTCAGGGCATGTACAATGGTGCTATCTTAGGTGTGCCATGTAGAATAAATGATGAGGTGGAGGAGAGAGAACTTATAAGAAAAGGCTTGTCTTCTTTTATTTAAGAGAAGACAAGAGATGATCTCTTAGCATAGTTTGTCTCACCATGTTTTAAGGAATGATAAGTTACTGAAGATAAGACTAAAATAGAACTCATTGTAGACATATATTTTTTTCTCTAAAATACATGTAAGACTTAAGATAAGACCGCCTTATCAACTATTGAACATGCCCTTAGTGAAAAAACAGTACTACTTCCCGTGGGGATTTTGCACCTTGCTATTGTGACTGACAGGTGACGGGTAGATCTGTGTCAAGCCCTGGCACTTCCGAGGACTTCCACAGTTTTAGACCTACAATTATGAGATCAGCGGCAGGGAAACATATGCACCATCGTCTCCAGGCCTGGTAGGTGCATTGGGATTTTTCGTCCATCCCACAACACAGAGTCCGTATGGGTTTGACCCAGCATGGATTGCATCATAGGTGAAGAACCTGAGGCAAGTTAGCTGCATGAATCATGCAATGTTTTTGGCGTATTCAAAGCGATCTCACCACTGGTAGTCCGGATGCTTCAGGGGCTATGTTCCTTAATGCCTCCCATTCCCAAGAAAGTTGTCCACTCTAGTTCCATTGTTGTCATTTCTCTCTTTATTTGGAGACTCGAGTGTATCACGGATAATTGTGGGTGCATTCGAAGTTTTCGAAGAATGTTGCTCAACTCTTCCTGATGGCATTGAACTTTTTGGCTTATTATTTGACTGCACTATCGAAGAACAAGATCATATATATTGGTCGAGGGGACAAGGGAGTTGCAATAGTATGTAGTAATAGGACGGAGAGTGGACGTGGCCGTTTGGCACTAACTGTTAGATCCACACGCAATCATGTCCGGTAACGGATTTTTTATGATTCATGCCTTTGTAACATTTTCTTGAATACACGATGGTTGTAATCTACTACTCCATCCATTTACTTATACAATGCCACTATGGAATATGCATTTTCCATCTATACAAGGCCACCAGCAAAAATCGAGGCAAAAATTAATGATGTTTCCTTGTACTAGCAACTTGCTTAATACTTGCATGCATGCAGACATAATGAGACTTAGGTACTTGCTCCATTCAGTGTTCTTGCATGCATGTGGTGTATTAATAATCCCAGTGAACGAAAAGAAAAGCCGGGTTACCAAATATGCATTAAATTTTACCTTGATACCAGTAATTTAAGTTTGTGGCCATGTATATAAAAATGGAGGGAGTATATCTAAATAGGAGGCCCCAACTAGCTGATTTTGGTCGCTTGTGGTGAAGCCATGCCATCCCTTAATCACGGCTGTTGCCCGCACTATTTTTTTGTGTTCTCCTATTCAGCGTGTAGGGTGCGCGCCCGCAACCGCGCGCGTACCCCCACTGCCCCCTGTGTGAACAGTGGGCCGGCCCAAATAGCTCATGTTTGGTTTTGGGAAGGTGCTAGAACCTTCCCAAATCGAGTTTTTTGTCAGTTATTTTGGTTTTTTTCCTTCTTTTATTTTTCTTATTTCTTTACCTTTTGATTTTTGATTTTTGATTCATTTAGTTTATTTATTTTTCATTTTCTTTCTTTCCAAATTTCAAGAAAATTTCTGAAATTTGGGAACATCTGTTTTCAAGTTGGTGAACAGTTTTCGAAATTCGAACATTACTTCAAAAAATTTCCATTGATTTAAAAGAAATTCATCATTTGTTCGAAATTCAATTTTTTAATAATCCTTCATGAATTTTTTTTGCAAATCCCTGAACACTTTTTCTAAATCTTGAACATTTTTGAAATTAAGAATATTTTTTTGAAATTGTGTACATTTTTTGGTTCTCGTGAACAAGTTTTATGCACATGCGATCATTGTTTTAAATTTGTGATTTTTTCTTGAAACTTAGAAATTATTTTTTATTTGTCCTATACATTTCTTTTGAATTCGTGTATATTTTTTGAATTTGCAAATATTTTTCTGTATTTTTTAGAAAAATTAAAATAAAATTGTGTAGAATTTTGAAAATTTTGTTTGAACTCATGCCACACTATCAAGTAATGCATATTTTCCCATCACTTTTCTGAACAGAAATAACACTACTCTATTGTTAAAAAAACTGCATATTTTTCCTAGACATACAATCATGCCACACTATCAATTAATGCATGTAAGTTACCGATAATTCGGGATGGTGCCCGAGGTCGTCTGCAGCTAGTGAATAGTAAAATAAAAATTGCAGAAAAAATCCAAAAAATCTGAAACTTTTTTGCATGCTAGATTCTTGAGTGCATGCAAAAAATCGTCGGTAAACGATATTAGAGGACCTGACGCCAGACAACACAAATTCGGCCATGAACAGTGCTGCATGCTCCTCTACCTCCAAGGTCTCTTCATCAATTTAGCCTGGAGTATCTACACCTGGGTGCAAAATAGCCATACTCTAATCATATATAAATGACGCTCGTCTAACTACAATCTAATTTTTTCTGTCTCTTATACATGCTTCTCATATATACTCTTCGAATATTTTTAAAGTGTATATCAAATACTCTTACACTTTACTTTCACTAGTTATAGTTGTTTGTGTAGCCCCTAATAATGCATTTATTTTAACAAGATTACCGAAGCAACACACAGGTCAACATCTAGTATTCCCTGTATTCTCGCCCAAAAATCTACCCTATTATATAATAACTGGGCTTTCCACCCAGTATCCAGGGACACCGGTTGGGTCAGGCCTACGTGGACCAGCCTGTACGTATTGTTGTCATTGTCTTACATATTTTGGTCAAAACTTCATATCTATATATTTGTGTCACAAATTATGTTAATACTATTATAGTTTTCATTGGTATTATACAAATATAATACCATAAAAACTAGTAGTTTAAGTTACATCTTGAAGACTGCTCAGATACCCGAGTTCGTCGACGGATGTCGTTGTAGATTGTAGCCGCCTGCAGATGGAACCGCCTTTCGCCTCTCCCCTTGCGCAGTAGCCTGTCGGTGACGACTATCGCTGAAGTTTATCACGATGCCGAGCCACTTCCGCCTATTGGGATTTTTCCACGGACAGCAAGGTAAGTGAAATCTCCATGCATATCTTGCAGTTCGAATTCACAATCTACCCGTAGGTTATAATCCCCCAAAAGGCAAACGCCATGCATGCATTTTCCTATAGACGAATTCGAGGGTTTCATTATCAGAGCCCATAATGTCTTGACCAGGACTATGACGCGCTGTTAATTCCAACACCAAAGCCCCTGGAGGGGATTTGTACCTGTATGCTTCACATGCCCACCGTTGTACTCATACAAACCACATGCACCATTATTTTCCTTGCTTCCACTTTCTCCCAGAGTAAAAAGCTTGACTTGGTGTTATTTTCAGTGCTATTATCTTTTGGAGACAGGTAGGAATTGTTAATCAGAACCGAAAAGGTGTAGAGTAATCGTGTTATTTGTAGGGCGTCCCATGCCTATACTGGACACAATTTGGTCAGAAGCACAGTAGCAGCACTGTAGCTAGCTTCAGATCTATGTAAACATTTGGTAGATGCTTTAGATATGAGATGGCTGCCATCAAGTTAAAACCAATGGGTGCTCCGATCCTGATTATTAATCGTGGTAGAAAGCTATGAAAAGAAGCTGCATAGGCATTGCCTCATTTATATGGGTCGGTGAGCGTAGGTTGACGGACGACCATTGGCTCAGAATAAAGTAATCTTGTGGTGTAGGGACAATGGAAATCTCAGTACTAAGATGCTTTAATTTAATGTTGTCTACATCTACTAGGAAGAGTACAACAAGATGTACTTTTTGAATATGAAGTGATACAAAAGGATGGATTACAAATTACTTTCGAGGTTCTGTGAAGAAGTTATCATGGTGCAACACTATGGGCGGCAGCTAATAGAAAATTACCAAATGAAGATTTTGATCCTTAAAGGCATCTTTAGTTTCATATGAAATTCTTGTGAAAGTTGGAGTTTGAATACATCAAATCGGAGTATATAGATATAACAGAAAACTGATGTATATATGGTGGTTTCAGACTACCTAATGTATTATTTTGTAAGGTCTTTATGAATAATCAAGAAAATGGCTGAATGCATCGCTCAGATACAGAGGCGGAGGTCATCCTCCTTTTTGAAGAAAAAGTACTGAGGTTTATTTGCTGATTGCTACGAACTTGCTTGTCAGTGCAGAACTTCAGATCGAATGTGCAAAGTTACACACACATCTAATGTTGACCGTTTACATACCAAATGTGGGTTGTTCGTGATCAGAACAAGGGGACACGACACAAGCACTGTGTGGCGGTGGATTTGGTTACTCGGGTAGGGTCTCGTCCTTGGAGACAAATCGCCATTTCTCAACTCATCACCTTCAATCCCTGATTACACATCTATGGTGCTGCTAAATGGGAGAATCTGGTCGGTGTCTGCATGGCCTGCCATGGGAGATAAGTCTGGACCTGGGCATGGGGGGTGCCATGCAAGTGGCAGCGAGGGAAGTGGTAGATACAGTTGTTCCGTCATCTCGCGCTACCGCGAGAAGCAGTGAGCTCGAACGCCCGCTTGAGAAGACTGCAGCAAGCCGTCCGCCTTCAATTTCTAGGCGCTGCCGCCTCAGTGGTAGGGGGGTGAGAGATGAGTTGTTCCGTTGGGTTCGGGTGGCCTCCAGAGCAGTCGCCCTAGTGAGCGACCCGGGAGGTAGTTATGGTATTTGTTTACTTGATGATTTTAGAACTTTTCTAAACTTACACAAGATTTCCTTCAAAATAATCTAACATGCCGTTTGTGTACCATTTTCAATTCGCCAGAAAGGGCAACTGAACACATTGCATGAGGATACGATCAGGCGACTCGAATGGCGGTCCTGACAGAAGCAGCGAAACATGCAGTCTTGCAGCTGAGCGGGTGAAAGGCAACAGAACTTTCTTAGGTCGATGATCGCACGAAGCAGGTGGAGAGACATGATCACTAGAAAAAACCTAGGAGGAAAAGATGCCCGAGGATGAGAATAGAAGACACCATACTACAATCACGACCAAAGGTGGAGATACTCTCTCCGGACCGGCGAAACATCTCAGTGCCCAAGCCAGATGCATCAAAGCCGAGACCTCCGGGCCACTGTTCCCAGTCTACTGCTCACCCGTGCAACTGTGCTTAGCGTACTCGCCGACCATGACCTTATATATGGACCACACCAACATATACCGGTGATGCGGACATTTTGTTTCTAGATGTGTCTCATTCCTATCATGGATATCCAAAACTTGTGTCCATCATCATATCTCCCTCTTCCTCTCGAGTCTTCAGCCTCTTAATCGTTCTTGTTAGCTTCTAGCCGGCGGGCAAATTGATGAGTAAACTCCTTCCTGTTCTGGGTACGTTGGGTTGTTGTGAAGGCAAGGGCATTTCTTCTCACACTACACTACCTACTATTTGTACCCATTAAGAAAAGGGTTGGGGGCTATCTTTGTAAAGAACGGTGGTCACCACATAGCATACATACCTGCACTACCTTTATCAACACCGAGAATGCAATCACTTCTACCATTCCCTTGCTATAATGATTGATATTAACTGCCCTAGCTACTAGCCTTAATAAACGTAGGACATCTCGAAGAGATTATATAGTTGTTGGTAGACGAACGAGCTACCAACAACCCAAAATTAAAATTACATATATCTGGTGTTAAAAAGTGGATTTCAAATCTCAAAACCCATGCCCTTCGATCATCTTCGCACCAATCCATCTCGGAGGTATGTAGAGAGAGAGAGAGAGAGAGAGGTTTTGGATTCCCTATGAAAATAATCTCATAGGGCACAGATTACCGGAAATTTATAGCTCCCACTATCTCCACCACACCGACGCCCTCCCACTACACCCCTCTTCTCATGTGAACCCCAGCACAACCATGGAGAATAATTTGTTCCCAGAGTTCGTTGAGCATGGTGAGCAGTTTAGAGGATTAGGGTGTAGTTCTAGACTACTAGCTCCTGTTGTGTATCACTGATCATATGTCAAAATTTATACCTCTAGTAATAGTGTTCCGTCATGTTCATGTAGTTGAGCGTTGGGTGTTTAATCGTCAAACCACCCTTTCATACATATATTTGGGCCATATACAGGTGGTGGTGGTGTTCAGACTCTCCCTCACGCGGATTTTATACGCCGCGACCATCTATGGGCTCGGGCTATCTAGGGCGTTGCATTGAGAGTGATTTGACCGGAGTGTATTACTCTAGATATTTGTTACAATGGGTCATGGTGAGGTATCAGAGCAATTTTTAGCACATGCATGCACAAGATTTTGGCTTTTCGCGGAATTTTCACCTTCCAAACGAGGTCCTATATATTCCTATCGGCTACGTCATGTGAAGAGGAAGAAACTTACAATGTTTCTTCCAGATTCAACACAATGTCGCCACGACTAGTTTGACAGCTTAAGGGGTTGTGTTTCTCAATGCCACCCATTTCCAATAAATGTTGCGCCCTCTTGTTTCATAGTTGTCATTTCTCTCTTTATCCCTGATATCTATAGGTATATTGCAAGTTTGGGAACATTGTTGATCTGCTATACAAGTCAGAATTGCACCTTTGGCTTATTATTTGACTCCACTATTGAAAAAGGAGCTCATATATATATATTGCTCGACCACACAAGGAAGTCACAATATATATAGTAGAACGGAGAGTGGAAATTGATGTTTGGTACTCACTGGTAGCTCTCCGTAGCTGCAATCGCAATCATGCCCGGCTGCAGTTTTGGTCGTGATTCGTGCATCAAGTAACATTAATAGGGATACATGAAGGTTGTAATTTGCATAAAATTAAATAGGTGTATACTGTAATATGACGGGCCCATATTACTACTGGTTCAACCCTCTGAAGCTGGTTGAACAGCCATTTGAGGCCGTGACGCTTTGCAAACTCACCGGGTGGAAAAGAAATAGCCATCAACAGGCCCAGCTCCAAACAGGAGATAGAGGAATCAGGTCGACGCCCATCTCCTCTTACCCTACACACAAAAAAAGCTATCCTCTCCTTTTGCTGAGTGCGAGTTGTTTTTACACCACAAAAAAAATATTAACGAGACACGAGGTGTAGTGCCGACCTCGGTCCCTTGTTCTTTTGGTGCTTCATCCTCTGTCTTTCTGACTGTAATTTTCTTTTTTGACGTGGATGTTGTATGTTGCTGCGTGCCTCGGGAGCGAAGCCAGGATAAAAGGTCGGTGTGTCCAACATGAACAAGTAACACTAATGTATCCCTAAAAAACAAAGTTGCAAAATGTATGACTAAAAATGCGTAGCTCGTGATTATGATGAGATGCACGTGACTAAAAATTTACACGTGACATTATGATAATATGTGACTTGAGGCCTAATCTTGATTGTGTAATTCACGTGATTAGAATAACCGCCCAGACCTTCAAGCAATTATAAGACAAAGATCAACACGTCAAACAAACCCTAATCTATATCTGTACTACTCTATAGTGTACGAGTTTCGATTTTGTTCCACTTCTATCTCCTCCTAGCATCCCAATCCAAACAACAGTCGTTGATTCAGGTTGCTGTGCCGAGGATGTACCGTCAGATCCTTATTTGACCGAATCTAACAGGGTAAGATCTCCGGGATTCGCAGTGTCCCGTGCACGCTCATGTTTGAGCGCCTTCACCCCACGCGCGACTGAGTGTTCTGGAAGCACCCTGATCGTTCCACCTTTAAAAAAAAGGGATATACCCCCGCCTTCTACATCTGAGAGATGCATGCGGCTATTTTATTAATTATTCACAAAGTTCTTAGAAGGTAATACATCAGTAAGCCTAAAGTCACCATCTTGGCAACACCTGTCGCTACTCCTATCCCCGTGATGAAGTAGGCCAAATTTTCGAGCCTAATACCAAACAGACATCACACCAACACCTAACATCTAATACCGGATACCCCATCTAAACCACAATACTTGGTCTGGGTTACACACCGGTCCGGCGCACTTTTAGTGGGCACCACATGCACACGCTGCAAGGGCCGTCACCTCCTTCATCCATCGATCCATCCTCAGATCAGATACAGACACACTGACCTTGCCAGACCTCTCTGCCATTGACGCCACCACGACGCCAGACATCGTCGTCCTCCTGCGCGAGTCCATCGCCACCCATCGGAGGCCGAGTCTCCACTGCGCCACGCCGCCGAGATCCGCCACCACCGATGTGTAGGATGAAGCACCGCTCCACCAACTACCGATGCGCAACCACCAAGCCGTCCACATGTCCGTCCAGCTGATGAATGTCTCCAAAGATGATGCCCTCACGGGGGTGACGATGAAGACGTCGCCATCATCCGATGCATGAGGCCCCTCAACGCCTCCAACGAGGGATACGACGCCCACGGACGCCGCCATCAATGGTAGCCTCCACCAGATCTAAGGTTTCCCCCGGAAACAGTGGCCGAGGGACGGCCCACCATCGCCTCCAACAAGAAAAACGACACCCACAAGCGCCGCCGATGATGGTAGCATCCTCACCATTTCAGCAACTAGTCCACCATCTCTTCCTCCAGTTGATTCACCGCCGGGAAGTCACCGCGAGGCAACAACCACCGAGTAGATCCCTTTGGACCGACGATAAAGACAATCAAAGATAGAGGAGGTCACATCACTGCGTGACCGGCGTCATGGCCACACACACGTCGTCCCAAGGTGCCCACTAAAGATCCACCGTCAGAGCCACGCCTTCAAGCCGCAACGAAGGGATGACCAGCCGCCGCCATCATCCCCCCACATGGGCTTTGCCAGGCCGGGATCCGGAGGCAGCGGGAAGGGAGGCAGAGGGGAGGGGAGGCGGACCTGAGGCGGAGGAGATCGGGAGGCGGAGGAGATGGGGAGGGGCGAAGGGGATCGGGGGGAGGCGAACGGGAGGGGTGGAAGACTCATGATTCTCTAATGACAGCTCCGCCCTTCGCCACAGGCCGTGGCAAGCACTCCACTGTTGCTCATCCATGCCAATTCGAACCCAATCACTCAAATGCGGCCCGCCCCAGAGATTTCTCCCCCAAGGGCTCGCCATCACTTGCTGCTGTTCCACGTGCTCCCCACACCCACCGCTTCCTGGAGTCTCTGCCCGTGCACATCTCAATCCAACCAACCCCGGAAGCTATTGCTGCTGCAAGTGCTAGCGGCCGGATGACATACCAGTGCAGCCCTACCGATGTGTACACAGCATCGTCAACCTCAAGCACTCACGTATTAGATGTGAATAGGTAAGTTACCATCTGAGGAAGTATAGAAGTGGTACTAACTTCCATAATGATTTGTATATTTTCTATTTACGTGTGTCAGATGCCATGAATCTGAACCCAGATTCTGTATTTCAGTATAGAAATCAAGAAACATATCACAGAATATCCTGACCACCACGTGTTTGAGTTTATGTTCACAAAGTTTTTTTTTCCGTTTCATTTCATATACACTTCCATGTATGTGTTATAGCAATTTAAAATCCCCATCTTCATTCATTTTAACATTTGAAATGTTTTTTTATATAGAACAATGCGTGTATGCTCCACTCTACCATGACAAAATGAGTAACCATACAAATGTGTAACCATATTTGGGCGATATTGGTAATCGGTAGTGAATATGTTTTTCATAATCAATAAAACAGAGCTTGTTTATCCAAAAGCTCTCGATCGGGGATGCTGTGCTTGATCAGTTCAAATGTCTTCAGCTGTTCTCCTTGCGAATCTGCTAGAAGTGGAGATTTCGATGTGCTTTGTTTGGTTCACGTCCTGGCTACTTATTGTGTCAGAAGGGACGATGGAGCAAGGCGATAACTGCCACTGACAAACGTCACTGTGGCAGTGTGACTGGTGATGGACAGCCGCCGGCAGTTTTTTTTTTTAGAGAAAAGGCGAGCGCCCGACTTTATAAATAAAGCCACCAGGCAGAGTCAAACACCAACACATAACACCACATAAGTTTAATAAAATAAGTCTAAGGAGTACGGGTACAAGGCATCCAGCCTAACATGGCGCGCAGGCCAGCACAACGAACAGCCAAACCACTTAGGGATCCGACCTCCTGGAGCGCCGCAGCAGGGAAGAAGCCATAGATTTCATTTTAGATAGCATATCGTCGAAAGCCTCTAGGTCCCCTTCCTTAGTCAATGATCTCCACTGCTGCAAAAAGACATTGGCTTTAAATAAGCAACTCACTGGGTTAGCCGGGAAAATGTGTTCAATAGTGAACTTGTTTCTAGTAGTCCATAGCGACCAACAAATCGCAGCCCAACCCACCATGAAGACCCGCTTAGACCGGCCTGCTAGCGAGTTAATACAACGCCGTAGATCCTCAAAAGAAGAGGGGTTCCAATTAGCACGAAGCCAAAGTCTAATGCAACTCCAAATTAATTTAGCCAAAGAGCAATGAAAAAAGATATGTTCGGTATTCTCAATAGCACCACAAAGCTGGCACCTGTCAGAGCCCGGCCCGTTCCTCTTCTTAATCTGATCAGCTGCAGGGACTTTACGACGAAGAGCTTGCCAAAGGAAGATTTTAATTTTGGGAGGAATGCGGGCAGACCAAATGAACTTAAACTTATCAGTGCGACCGCCAGAGATAAGTTTAGAATACGCCGATTTAACAGAAAAACGCCCCGAGGAGGAATGGGGCCAAACAACGGAGTCCTCTTCCTCCGAGAGCAAGGGGAAGCAGGCAGTAAGGCGCTGCCAGTCTTCCATCTCCACATGGGAAAGAGTACGCCGAAAATCTAAAACCCAACCCTGAGCCGAAAGCTCAAAGATAGAGATCTCGGGATCAGCACAAAAAGAAAACAGAGTCGGATAGGCCACCGCCAGCGAGGTGTCCCCTACCCACCAATCTAACCAAAAACGAGTAGATTTACCGTCTCAAACTACAAATTTCACAAGAGACCGGAAGATCGGTCTAATATTAACAAGTTGACGCCAAAATTGAGAACCACGAGAAGAGGGCGCGAACATAGGGCTCGAGGAAGGGAAGTATTTAGCTTTGAGAAGGGTAAGCCAAGCAGGGCGATCCTCAAGGTACATTATCTTCCACCACCATTTTAACAAAAGGCATTTATTCATGATCCGAGTGTTAATGATGTCAAGGCCCCCCATGTTCTTGTGTCTACAAATGAGATCCCATTTAACCATCCTATATCTGCATTTATTTTTGGAAGAGTTCCAATAAAAGGCACCCCTGTGCTTATCGAAACCCGTGTGTGTCCCTTCGGACAGGAGATAAAAGCCCATTAGAAACATCGGGAGAGAGGACAGGCAAGAGTTGGTAAGGGCAACCTTGCCCGCCTGAGAGTTATAGCGGCCTCGCCACGGCAAAACTCTATTGCCAACTTTAGTCACTGCCGGGGAAAAATCTTTCGCCAAAAGCTTGAGAGGGGAGATAGGTAAGCCCAAATATTTGAGAGGAAAAGACCCAAGAGAGCAGTTCATGAGATGTGCCACCCGCTGCGCTTCCGAGTCAGGCACCCCAGTAACAATGACCTCGCTCTTAGAGAAGTTAATTTTAAAGCCCGAAAGGGCTTCAAAGCAAAGACGAAGAAATTTCAAGTTCGTGAGAGAGTTCTCATTAAGTTCAACCATAATGATGGTATCATCTGCATATTGAAGGTGAGTAATGCCATTAGGGATGAGGTGAGAGCTAACAGGCGAAATGAGACCAGCAGACGCAACACGCGACAGAATGTGAGATAGAGCATCAGCCACAAAATTACAAAGTAAGGGGGACGCCGGATCTCCTTGTCTCAAGCCTCTACCATTCGCAAAAAAATTACTAGTATGACCATTGACAACCACTGCCATGTGGCCACCAGTGACGAGCTGCATCAGGCGGTGAACCACCAAGCCATCGAAGCCCTTGGCCAGCAAAACTTGCTGGAGGAAGTTCCAGCTCACCGAGTCATACGCCTTTGCAAAGTCAAGTTTAAGTACCACAGCCTTGGTGTTCTTACTACGAAGGTCATGAATTATCTCATGCAAGCAAAGCACCCCGTCCAAGATGAATCTCCCCTTAATGAACGCCGATTGGAAAGGACTAATGACCCGATGGGCGATCGGAGAGACCCTAGTAGCCAATCCCTTAGCAGGGATCTTACCAAAGTTTTTAATTAGAGCAATGGGCCTAAATTGGGAGATCAAGTCAGCGCCTTTGACCTTAGGGATGAGGGTGAGTACTGCGTAGTTAAGTCTCGAGATGTCAAGAGTCCCCAACCAAAACCCTTGAGTGATAGCCTTAATGAGGCCTTTTAACTGAGGCCAGAATTGCCGAAAAAATGGAATGGAAAAGCCATCAGGACCTGAAGTCGCATTAGAGTTGGCAGTGCGGATTGTCTTAAAAATTTCCTCTTCCGACGGTGGGATCAGCAAACTGTCATTTTCAGCGATCGAAAGTTGTTCAAGAGGGGACCAGAAGGACGAAGCCAGCTTAAGACCCATCTCAGGTTTAGCTGCTAAAAGGTTAGAGAAGAAATGAATCACATGACGCATAATCACCGAAGGGTCAGAGACCCTGACGCCGTCAGTAATAAGGCTATCAATGATGCATCTCCGACGTCTACCATTAGCAATAGCAAAGAAGTAGGACGTGGGCGAGTCACCCTTTAAGGTCCAGTTGATAGTGCCTCGCTGTTTCCAGTGCACTTCCTCCTGCCTATGGATGTCCAAAAGCGCCTCATCTAAGCCATACCGGATTTGCCATTCGTCCGTGGACAGCCCAGAATTATCCGCGTGCTCGTCCAGAACGCCAATTTGAGCAACCAGCCTAGCTTTGTCACGCCTTGACTCAGCATAGTGGTTTTTGGACCGACCTCTAAGGAATCTACGGAGGAAATAAGAGCATTGATGCCAGTCATCCATCGGGCCAAAAGAACGGCGAATAGAGGAAAGGAAAGACGAAATCTTTTGCGTCAATATCTCATTGAAACCCTCCACTTGTAGCCAGGAAGCATTGAACTGAAACCTCAGGAAACCAACTGGGCGCGCTCCATCATCAAGAATCAGGGGGTGTGATCAGATCCCACAAAAGCAAGGGCTCTGAGACTAACACGGGGAAATAAAGAATCCCACAAAGGACAGACAAAAACCCTATCGAGAACAGAGCTGATGGGGAAAGATTGATGGTTAGTCCAAGTGTACCGGGCTCCAACCCTAGGGATTTCACAAATAGCCGTGTCCCTAATGAAAGCATTGAAAGCATCAGCCAGAGGCCAAGAGAAATTGGAGGAGCTCTTGTCAGACGGAAAACGCAACAAGTTAAAATCACCCCCAATCAAGAGAGGTAGCTGGCATGATTCTATTTTATTACTAAGCTCGTCCAAAAAGACATAAGACATAGCGTGGTCAGCCGGACCATAGACCACAATGATTTCCAGTAAAATATTAAGAGATCGATGAGATACCACTATGCTGGCCCAAAAAATGCCATGGTCAAAAGCAACAAAATCGAACATGCTCACCCTGTGCATTATTTCACGTCGATCGCTGGGACGTTAGTTGATTCCGCTATTTGCCGTTGAAGGAAGGCCATGGTACTACGTGTAGATATGATACGGCCATGGCACCGAGTATCATTGACAAGTGTCCTATGCCATGCTACTCAGTACCATATTCGTCCTGAACACGGAAGCCAACATGTGAATGCCATCGTCGAACACCTTGTGGTCGGCATTTTGTCTGGCCCGAGGATGACGTACGGCGGGCATGGTGGGGATAACAAGGGATCCAGAGGAGCGGCGAAAATCATGGGAATACTCTATGGAGTAAGGGATGTGGATCCAGCGACCCTTCTCGCGTCGTCTTCGAGGGTTCTGCATGTCGCAGGTGCAGCGAGCACGGTGACGATGTCAATGCATGACAGATCGGTGCCCTCGTCCGAATACTTGTAGTCACCAGCTCCATGACTAGGATGTTGCGCCCGTCCAAATGATGCCGGCCCCCAGCCCAACGGTGATGACAGGATGAGGCTGCTAACACGCCGAGGCACTCCGGACCATTTTGCCATCACTGTAATAAGCTTCCTAAGTAGCAGCCGACCATGGCATGACGAAAGCCTGCAGATGGGCCCATAATAGAATGGATTTCCCTCCACCCTTTCACCTTCACATACATTCTAAATATACTAAACCTGGCCAGGTTTCTTTTTTCATGTTTTTTTTTTACTTTTTCCATTGAGTGAAAACCGGACCAGTGGGGGATCCGGCTGGGTACGCGGCCATGTGCACTCAGCAACTACAACTGGGTTTCGTAGTTTGACTTGCCACTGATTGCATGTGTGTGCATGGTAGACAATTTGCTCTGCAACGTTGTCTACGTCCTGCATGCGCTTGCGTTTGATTCGGATTGCACGTGCACACTGACATCGTTTCCCACTGGTATGCATGCATGCAACCGTGCTTTGCTTCGCCCGAATATTTAGTAACGATGTTGTCAGGTCGGCTGCCGTTCAAGCCGCGCCTTTCAGGCTTCTTACACGGTCGGCTGCTGCCTTGAATTTGTGCGGTGGCTGCCTCGGAATTGTTCTTTGCTTCCCCCTTCCTTCCAATAAGTACTCGCCCCCTCCGCCTATTCTCATTCCATCCTCGCTCGAGTCGCCGTGTGTTCCTCACCTCTCGCAACCCTCCAGCGCCGCGCCTATCTGCCGTCTCTTCTATGCGTAGACGCGCCGACCAGACTCCAAGCGCGGTCAACTCCACCATCTACGTACGTGCTTCGCTGCCCACGGCAGCCCGCTCGCTGCAGCCATGCTCCCCACGCCTCGCCTTCCCGACAGCCCTCTCAGACTTCCTCTCTTGGGCCACAACACAACGGCGGCGGCAGAGGCGTACAGCGGGAGCAGGCAGAGCAGGAGGACCCCTCTCCCACACATCTCTCCCTCGACCTCCCTCAGCAGCGTTGGACCTTCTCAGCCACGGCCTCTACCCGCTGGCGGCTGGTGGCGGAAGCGAGCAGCCTGCCAGATGCCTCCTCCGCCTTTGCCGTCCTTTGATCCCCAGCACCCTGCCTACCTTGGCCGCCACCACCTCTCTCTCTCTCTCTCTCTCTCTCTCTCTCTCTCTCTCTCATATTTCTGATCCAATTCTTAATTTTTGATGTGCTACTTTTGCTCATGTGGATGAGTCGCTGATTCAAATCCTCCTATTTGAAGTGTGGTTGTACAAAAATATGAATCCTCTTTTTTCAGTGCACAATAGGTGTTTGTGTTAATGCGTAGGAAGAGAAACCAAGCTGATTGTGTTTTGAATATTTTGATATTAAGATGTTCTGCAACATTTACTCTTACAGTCTTCCTAGAATATCACTGAAGGCTAAGAATGTTGTTTGCCGCTGCCCACCGTGATCTCTGATGCGTTTCTTTGGGGGCCCGAAACGACGAAGGAGAAGCCTGTTCCCAGTCATTCCCAGATCGCGAGGTCTGACGCCCAAGGTAGTTCTGGCCCTCTCGAATTCGCCGTGTAATCCTCAGTTCGTTCATCCATTTGGATTGGATTCGATTCATGTTGGTCCTGGTGTTCACATGGATTGTATGTTATGCAGGCGCATGGGGAGATGTTGCCAGCGGTGTGGTGGACTGCGAGGAGCTTGGGCTGCTATTTGACTACTTCCGTGTACAACAGCGACCTATGTGAGGCGCACCATCGACTTCTGCTAGGTGGTGGAAGAATCGGTGGTGGAGGCGGATTGTGTGGGAAAGTGAGCAGCGGCGCTATCAAACGGTAGCATGGGCATTTTGCCGCCTCTGCTCACCGTTGAGGACGTAGCAGCAAGGTGAGAGCCTCCTGCTCTTTTTTTAGATCTTGTAGTATAATGGCGATTCTTCCAAAAATTGGTACACCATTGGATGAACATTAGTGTTCATCCAGGTAAAAAGCAAAGGGAAGATCAACCTAAATTGGATACTATTGCCATTTTTGATACGTTGTGTATGTTGCTATATACTTGGCCAACAAAATGAATAGATGTAAGATTGCTAGAAGTTCTAGCACCTTTTTTCTATTTGATTTTAACATTCTTCATGAATGTGCAGGCTAGTATACCAACTTGATGAAATGGCTTAACAGAGTGATGCGAAAAATCAAACGAGCTCGGGAGCAGAACATGACTTTTGCTAAGATACTTCCTATTAATCTTCTCTTGGTGGAAGATCTACTTCAGTGATGAAGTACACATTGTTCCTGAACATAATATTATGAACTGTATGGACCTGCGTACATATGTTTCTATTTAACTTTAGCGCTGGACATGTACATTGTCTGTCTTCTCTATAATTCGAACTGATATATATATTTACAACTTTATTTAATGATGTCAAAAGGTATGATGATGTATTTCTGCCCTTTCTCAAAATTGAGGCACTGAAGTGGATTGAGCAGAGGGACACTGTGACTTTATGAGTGTCTTGATCATTTTGCATATCAAGAAAGTTGAAAAAGAGAAATTCTATGTTCTCTTTGCGCTTAGTTAACTACGTTTAATCTGCTGATAGATCTCTTGCATTGCAATCTATATGAAAGAAAGTTGAGAGTGTTTCTTGAAGGACAATGGCACCAGTGCACAGAACAATTGGCCCAGCCTTCCAAAGAACCATGATGTAAAAAAACAATCTTGAGAGGCACTGCCCATGGTTCAGTTTTCATTGAAAATGAAACAAAGTCCATGATGTATAATCAGGCAGCAGAAGGTAATTATTCGTTGCTAGGCAGTACTTACATTTCATTATTTGTTATGATTTCTAAGAATTTTAAAATTCTTGGCACAATTTTTCTATGGTTTTTAGTTGTTTTGTGTTGTTCGGACCTTAGATTAGAAGCGGCTGCTTCTTCGGAAGCACTAATTTGCTTTTCACATTTACTATGACAAATAATTTTGCTGATTAGGATATGAGAATAGAAGATATAACTTGGTAGGCTCTAAGTGCAGAACCTATTAAGCATTGAAGGATGGTAAATCTGTGAGTGTGTCGGGGCTGCTGGAATTGAAGGAGGACAGTAGAAGCAATCAAAAGGAGAATTGTTAGATATAGTTTTATTTTGGATATGATTCGTTTTATCCAAGACATGGCTGTTGGAGGCTACTAGCCAACCATCCAACTTTAACAAAGATACATGTATCTGTTGTAGGCGAGCACTTTTCATTGACTTGCCTTTGGGACAACACTACTCTACATATAAACCATGTAAGCGCCTGGCTTAGACCAGTTGTGTAGGTAGGTATACAGTAAAATTGTTAAGACACTATACTCCCTGTGATATAATTACTTGAATGGGAACCATGTTTAGTTATCTAATTTAATGGAAGTCGGTACATATCACTATGATGCTAAGTTGTTCCATGCTTGCGGCATGTGCCATTCCTTAGAAAAATATGATCGTATTCTCCATGGTGACTGCAACTTGACGCCGTCAAAGTTGCCTCTCTTCCTTCCCTCTGTCTTTGGTACGGGTCCACTTCTCTTTTCTTCCCTGCTTGGTCATCTCTTTTTTACTGGCTTTATCTCCCTCAGGACCTAGATTAACGAAGATTGCTGGAAGCCCTGCTTTGAAAGAGATGGGTAATTTATCATTCTCTTTGTGATTTGAACTAAGTTTTTAAGGCTTTAAATTCTCAGGTTCTTGATTTGTCTTTTTTTTCATTCCAACGGTGTGATTATTTATCTCAGCGTGCAGAGTCTCTTAGTTGCGATTCTATATCGAAGGCCAATGATTATATTGATGAGGTTGAGTTGTTTTACCCTCCTGAGCAACAAAATTCCGCTTAAGGTTGGCGTTCCTGTTATGCTCCTTAGGAATGTCAACCAATCATTACACGTCTTGGTGAAAGAGTGCTAGAGGGAGAAATTGTTGCCGGCTCTAACAAGGGCAGCGTGTTTGCATCCCACGGATTGTTCTTAATTCTTCCGGGTGCAAGTGGCTTTAGGTGTCAGAATTCCTGGAGTTACAGGAGAGACTAGAATTGCAGTGTACAAAGAAATCATAGATCGTTTGTAGAAACATAAAGTTCAGTATCAGATGGACTCTCTTTGTGCAAAATGTATCCAGTGTTCCTTGCAATAAGGTTATTAATTCTGTGACACTTTTGCTATTCATGCCCACTTAATATTTCTATAAGTACAATGAATTAACAAACATACTACATAAATATAATTAGAAATCAACTTAGTAACCAATTAACAGGTATGAATTTTCACACGATCATATGCAAAAAATTCCAGATGACATACTGGCAAGGCGTGGCGTGCCGCCGCGCTGGTATAAGCTAGTTGGCCTCTACGATCCTCATGTGATGGCTCAAGGCAGAAATTGAGGCCTCCTTTGCAACGGCAAGTGGATGGATGTTTTTCCCGATGCCTCACATTTCCAGCGCATTGTAAACATCTAACACCTCCTACCATCATGTCATTGTTATTTTCATGTTCTTGTATCCATGTCCCAGTCTCATTCGTGTTGGTTTGGGGGTCTCAAATTGAGAAGCAAAGCTAGCTAAGATGGCTAGTAGGCAAAAGGAAAAAAGACTGCCCATCAATTGGATATATACTGAGCTAGGTTTGGAAGTATACATGAACCATATCCTCTATATATTGGTGTAGATGATGTGGAAAAGGTTGGTGCATACGTATTAAGTATCCTTTCAACCTCGTTTTGAGATCGTCATAGTTTCTAGTACAAAAAGAAATGTCTCATGTAGTCATGTGCTCTACAAATGATCTCTTGCTAGAGGATAAGTATATCGGTGGGAACAGTGATATCTCAAATCATTAATGATTTAATGTTTCCGTATCCACGAACGTAGGAATACACCAGCTGAGCTACCGATGAGTGGAAAAAACACTTACACAGTTCATTTACTTATTGCTCTGCTATTGGGCGGATGCGCTATTACATGAGTGAGTTGCACTCGTGATAAGACAGGCAAGAGAGCACTATTAAGGAATGGGTGCTCGCAGAACAGATCAGGGCCTAGAACGTTACCGGTGGTTGTACGTGAGAAGGAAATTTTCAGTTCCAACTGCTGCAGACAAGGATAGAACATATGCTTGTTGGTTAGTATCTGGCCATTTAGACAGAGATATGGGCTGCAGGTGATCAATCATCTCTTTAAAATACTGCGAATGCACTGAAGTCTTACATTCATAATCTCTTGGACCTATCCAAAGTCTTACATTTTTCGCCACACAACCCTTGGATTTCCTGTAATTTTGCAATGCCCTCCATTTATCTCTGTACTGAACGGGACGCACAAATTCGGTGTCCTTCTTTTCTTTAGCTGGTCGACCTCAGGGAGGCAATGGAAGTGGCAAGGCATGAGAAAAGTAGCTGAACTTCCCAATCCTTCGCGGAGAAGTGAAACAACAATGCACACGCCCAACTTCAACCCATCTAGGAATCTGCTTGCGAGGGGAGCGAACCAGGAGCATCATTTTACGCGGTTAGATGGTCATAGAATTTTGTCAATGAATTTCAACGACGTAGTCTTCAACCATGGTGGTTCCCGAAGTTTTAAATAGGCCGTGAAGTAGGTTCTAAGAGCATCTCCAACAGCCGCGCTAAGCGCCGCGCGCAAAAAATCTGTTTGCCGCGCGCGCTGCTGCGGCTGGTTTTGCGCGCCCGCCTGCGCTGGCTCCAGCAGCCGCGCCATAATGCAGCGCGTGCGCGCCGCTCCAGCAGAGCGCAAAAATACAGCGCGCGCGCCGCACAAATCACATGTACATTTCAACGAAGATGAGCAAAAATGATCAAACAAACAAAATAAATCAACAACAAATAGTTCAAAATAAATCATTACAACTCAAACAAATAGTTTATCATTCAGTACAACAACTAATAATGCAATAAACACAACAAATAGTTCATGAACAATACAATGTAGAATGCAGATTTCATCATGTTCTTTGTCGTCCATGCCATGCCCACCACTCTTTAATTAGATCATTCTGAAGTTCATTGTGCGTTGCGGGACGCCGAATGGCATGATAGGAGGCAACAAAACGGGCTACCCTTTCAGACCTCCGCCGCACTCGCACGGGATGTCCCAAGAGCTCATACTGTGAGTAGTCTAAATCTTGGCCACGTTCGTTCTCGATGATCATGTTGTGCATGATCACACAAGCGTTCATGATGTACCAAAGCATTTTTTGATCCCAAAATCTAGCCAGTCCTCTCACAATAGCAAATTGGGCTTGCAAAATCCCAAATGCTCTCTCCACATCTTTTCCAGCCGCCGTCTGAGCATTGTGGAAATCAAGATTTTTCTTACCTTCCGGATGCGCGGGGATAGGCCGGGGAAGCCTGAACGGTCGCCGGGGCGCGGGCGGCGGCGGCGGCGCGGCCGGACGGAGGGTGGAAGTGGGAGAGGAAGTGCGGGCGCGAGCGCTCGAGTGTGCCGCGCGCTGTAGCTGGCGCCAGAAATACGCCGCGCGGGTAAGTGTTTTCAACCGCGCGCCTAACCCGTTATAGCGCGCGCGCCGTTTTTGCGCGCCCGCTGAGCGACCCGCCGCGTTGCGCGCGCGCTAAAATGGCCTAATTTGCGGCGCGGCGCTAGTTTAGCGCGGCTGTTGGAGATGCTCTAATGCATGTTTTGTCTAATCGGCTATAAAGCAGCTGACTGAATGGGTGTACTGGTTTCGGGGTAGAAGTTTTGTGTTGGTTCCAAGCATATGTGACGGCACCGTCAATCGAGCCGAAGAGAACCCAATCCAACAAGACGATAGTATATTGTGTACATGTCTTGATGCACAAACGCCTTGGTAGATGGCACCTGCTCCGGTGCTCCCCCCTAACCTAATTTCGGAGGTGTATTTTTGTCCCCGCGAGTTTGTTTTTTTCTTGGCGCGCCGTAGCCCAGATCCAAGCTCTGTCTAGCCCTGCCAAGCCATGTATAGCCCAAAACGTATACGTACAGTACCCTGGTCTGAAAAAAACATCACATGACCCCACGACCACGTAGGACCTGCCGAATCCAATCATTCTCGCAGCTCCATCAATCTCGCGAGCATTCACGCAGCTCCATACTTCACGCGGTAGATCTCCAGCGGCGTGCGACTATCTCGTCGCCGGCGATCTCGTCGGACAGCGGGCGCGGCAACATCGCGAATCTCCAGCGCTCACAGATCTCCACCGCTCACAGGTACCGCATCCCACATCCCCCCGCACCCCTCTAGTCTCGCTCGCGGCAACATCGAACGAACTACCGCCGTCAGAGATAGTGGTCAAAATAGCGGGGCGGGTATCCTACCTACCCACCGGCGCATGCGATCGTGGATCTTATTCCGGTAGTGCTGCTCCTCGTGATCTGGGTTTCTTCAGTGTAGGGTTCACGTAGCGTCGGTTGTCATCAGCTCTGTCCACCAGGACTATCGTTATTTGATGTGGCGGCTAACCTAGGTATCCGGCGGCAGAGGTAATCACAGATCTAGCTAGGTTTTGTAGTGCTGCTCCTCGCGATTGAAAGTGATCACGACGGGTGCCATGGCCATCTTCCTGACCTGGTTTGGCCAATCTGAACGGCCTCGGTTGGGGTTGTTTACATAACATCCGTGATCGTGTGATATGTGTTGATATTTCATCATTGATTATGTTTTCATCATTTGTTGTAGGAAATGGCGGACGAGGAGTTAACTGATATGATGGTAGACATGGAGTTTGGAGAACTAATGAAAGACTGGATAGAAGATTGGTCACATGATGAAAATTCAGATCTTGGCGATCAGTCAGAGAATGGGAACGAATGGGAAGATTTTAATGTGAGTGGCATTATCATGTTGTAATTTTTTGGTGCCATCCGACAACATTATATTTTTGTGTTGAAAATTTTGCAGATGGATGATCATGATGATGGTCAGGAAAACAATTCGGAGCTCCCAAATAAAGATTACATTAGTCAGGTACGTAAGTGAAAAAAATTATTGGCATGCAAATTGAATTCATTCTGGAATATTATATGATAAGTAATTATGTATTTGTGTGGTATTTTTTAGTTCATTTCCAAATGTCATAATGCGTACGACTATTACGGTGAATCCGACGCCGAGACAGGCCTTAACGATGAATCATTAGATGCACCTAATTCTGGGGATTCGCAGTCGTCGGTCATCATGAGTGAGGTATTTGTGTAATCAATGTTCTATGAAAGTAATGTTAAACCATAGAAAACAGTTTTCATGGCTATGTTTTGATTGTGTAGGTGATAGAAGATGGTGGGGTAATGAATGTCCAAGATACTTTCAGTGCAGATGATAAGAGGGATATGGTCATGCCGATAATGGACATGACTTTTATGACTCACGATGCTGCGTATGATTTCTACAACAGCTATGCTAGAGTTAATGGTTCCAGCATTAGAAAGAATAAGGTCAGGTATACCAAAACTGAGTCACATCTTATGCATTATAGGCGGTTTGTTTGTTCCAGACAAGGGAAATGTGACATCAAGTTGCTAACCGATGAAGGGCACAGCCGTAGGCTCAGAGCCGAGACACGCTGCTTTTGCAAACCACACCTGACCGTCAAGCTTGACAAAAAAGCGTGGGGTTTACTATGTTGCAAATTTTGAGGACAAGCATAGCCATATGTTGGCAGGACCCACTACTAGGAAAAGGGCTATAGATGGGATGGACACTAATGGCGCACCAGAGAAGTAGTGCGCCACTACTATATACTAATGGCGCACCATTTGGTGATGCGCCATTAGTGTGGAAGACACTAATGGCGTATTAGGCAAAAGGTGCGCCACTAGTGATAATTTTTTTTCATTTTTCCATACATACTAATGGCACATCTGGTCGAAGTGCGTCATTACTAGTTCTAACTAGTAATGGCGCACCAGCCACAGAGTGCGCCAGTACTGTATTCTTTTTTTAATTCTTTTTTTTGCAAAACTACTAATGGCGCACCGTGTCACAGTGCGCCATTACTAGTTTAAACTAGTAATGGCGCACTACTACTCGGTGCGCCATTAGTATATATATTTTGCGCTACTACACGACTATCTCGGTTACGAATATTTCGCGGGGCAGGTAGTCCACGGATTTCCTGGATGCATAAGGTGCATTGATGACACAACGTATCGCCAGCTAGATAGAGATCTCGGGTCTTTGAAAACCGTGTTCATGGGACATCGAAGGTGGCTTCACGACGATGACCCGTGGAGGAAACACAAGGATCTGTTCTATGGTTAAACCGAACCCCGAAAACGCCCGCGTACGAGGAGCGGCGAGGAAATAGACGAGCTGTTGAAAAATTAGAAAGATTGCCCACTGCCAGGAAAGAAGCAAAAGGCGCCAGAGCCAGGAAAGAAGCGAAAGGCGCCCGAGCCGCTGCTGAAGGTATGGAAAACGAGGTTTGTTTTCTGGGACTTGCCGTACTGGAAGATCCACCGTGTGCCCGTCAAAGCCCAGTCGTGTTGTCGTGAGGAGAGGCAAAAGGAAGATCATCGGAATGGATGGAGTAGCCAATGAGCAAGACTTCGAAAAGTACGGCGACCCGGAGATCGAACATGACGACGACGATGAAGTAGCAGCATACACCACAAGAAGAAGCAGGACCACCCTACCTAAAGGACGTCCGTTCCACAGAAGAACTCCATTTGCGAAAAAGAAGGGCAAGAAGATTGTGAACAGATAGCTAGCTAAGATCGATTGTATTTAAATCGTAGTCTTCATTTCTCGATTGTATTTCATGGGCACTTTTTGAACTCATGAATGTTTTTAAATTTCATGGACACTCGATCTCGATCCCCCTCCATCTCGATCACTATCCCACCTCTCCAGATCCGGTCCGCCACTCCACCGTCGCTGATGACCCACCGCACCCTCCACTCCACCTTTTTCATATTCATAAATATTTTCAAATAACAAATTTGAACATATTTTTTTAAAAAAATATTACTGTTTTTATAAAAAATATTACTGTTATGATTTAAACAAGTTTGAACATATTTAAACACAAATAAATATCAAACCCAGGACATCCTAGTGTGTGTGCTGCGTGCTGACCAGTCGGGCTAGTGGGCGGGTTCTGATGTAGATTGGGTTAGGTGGAATATAACCTGAGGGCTCGAACTGTAATAAAAAACATTCTAACGGCGCATCGCTGCGGGGTGCGCCATTAGTAAGCTTCCCCCCACTCCACCTATTCCCCTCCCTCCCTTCCTCCCCACTCGACCTAATTTGCCCCTCCTCCCCAACCGTATGCCGCCGCCCCGACCCCCGCCGGACTCCACCCCCGCCGCCACCGCGCCCCCGCGCCCCCACCACTGCAGCTCCCCCGCGCCGCCACCCCCGCGCCCCCACACCTCCCACCACTGCAGCTCCCCCGCGCCGCCGCCCCCACGCCCCCGCACCCCGAGCCGGAGGAGGAGGACTAGGAGGAGGACGAGGAGGAGGAGGAGACGACGACCGCCTCTACCTCAGCTCAGCTCTGCTGCGGCGTGGTCTTGTGCCGGACCCGAGCCCTAGGGATCCGGCACGACCGCGGCTTCCTCCGGGTCCAAGGTGGCTGGCCGGCGCCATGTACGGCCTCGACTGCAGGTGAGCCCCTCCCCTCCACTTCCTTCTTCTTCTTCTTCCTCTTGCCCTCAACCTCTGCTTGCTTCCTAATTGCCTCTGATCCTAGCCAGGTAAAATTAGAACTAATACATGTATGCTTGGTCTTTATTTACAAAGAAGTAAATCACATGGTTACATATCTGCTCTGTTTTGCTGCTGCTTCAGTCTGTTTTGTGTTGCATTGAGAGGCAGAAGTTTCTTTTCTTGGTCTGCTGCTTCAGTCTGCTTCAGTAAGCTTAGTTGCTGCAGGAAGTCAGAGTGATTATGACCATGCCCAAGGTTTGCCCCATGTGGCCTGAATTAAACTAGGATGAGGAGTGACAAATTGAAGTGAATTTTTTTGTGCTGTACTGTATTCAAGAGGATCTGATTGTCTGTTTTCTTACACAACGAGTTACCCTTAATTGTGAAAAAGAAACAAGTTACCCTTGGTTCTGTTTGTGTTGTGTGCCTGTGTCATCTGTTATTCTGTGTATATTATTGAGATTTACATCTATTAAGTTGTATCTTGAATTCTTGATAGAGATGCACTGGATTCGCAAGTAGTTTTAGTGTTTTGTTCTAGATGACTCATCCAAGTAGTAAATTTGGATTAAGTTTTACTTACTAAACTGGATTTCTGTCAGCTTAAGACCATCTACAGTCCACTTATGCTTTACCATTTGATAGTAGGTTATTTTCGGCCAATTTCCCAATTACATTATCCTTAAGCTTTAGAGCTTTCTGTGGATTCTTTTCGGCAGCAACAACCTGTGCTTGCAATCTACCAATTGCATCATCCTTCACCTTAAGAGCATCAACACTGTGCTGAAGGTTTTCAGCTGTCTATACGTGTTGCGTTGCACTACCAGCAGCTTCTGCTCACGATCTTTCAAGCTCATGGTTTGTGTAGTTGCTTGTTTTTACTTTAGTTGTGGCTACTTTCTTCTTGTATCATAAATGAAGTCAAAGAAAGCATTTCTGAGATCAAAGATGATTCCTCATTTCTACCGTTGCTATGTGCATGTGTGTGGCTTCGTTGTGTAATTTTCATTCAGTCAGTAGTTCCTGGGCTTGAAGTTGGTGCTACTGCCTGGATTTAAATTAGTTGCCAATTCACATGTCAACTACTGAACCCTCATGAATATTCATCCATTCTGGTAGTTCTCATCTCACAGCCATTCTGAAGCACTCGAACCGCAATGTCTTGAAATATCCCACCACAATTTGTTTAAAAAATGGTTTGTTTGCACCTCATCTACTGCTTGCTTCATATTAAGCCTGAACCATCACACCTGCTTAGCATATGATGGGGTCCAAAATCTGTATAACAATTTAATTTTTTTTGCATGGAAAGGTTCACCCAAATTGCCATTAAGAGAAAATAGAGCTCGCTACAAAGTCTCGAATACTAATCTTTATAACTATGTGCTTTCTTTTCTATATTTTCTGACAGGTGGCACATATGTTTCTGATGCCATATTTGTTGATTTTTTCTGGAGGGTGATGATGTCATGTCTCTACCATAGATTAAAATAAATGGAAGTTTAAAAATATGAGAGAAGTTGTCTTGACTAATTACATGTTTATGTAAAAAAGAATATCAGGGATATTTTACAACTCATGTGTGTGTAGTTGCTTGTTTTTACTGTAGTTGTTGCTGCTTTCTTCTTGTATCATAAAAATATCTCTGCTGCTGTATTTGTGATGATGTTGTACGTGTGATGATGCTACTTGTGATCTTCTAAAATGACCCATTGGCGACTTCATTATGCGGGGATAACGATTTTGCAGGTACCCCGAGAGGCCCTTGAGTTTGCCGAAATGTCGATTAACTTCCGTTCCGGCAAATTCGGGTACTCCATATGTTCTATTTTCAGCAAAGGTCATGCTGAAATTTTCCGTGAATTTTAGCATGACTTTGCTAAAAATAGGACATATGGGGTACTTGCGACTAATGCCTGTTATCATGCATGTTTTATGATCTGTTGTAAGGGTACTAATTGGTCTCTTCTGCTGCTTATCAGAGATGACGGGAAGCAGCCACCGCCGCTCTGCGACACCGCAGTACGAGTTGGATGCTTCCAAGTTCTTCAGTATCATACTTGGGACTTCAGTATCATCCATGACGCAGGTATATAAAACGAGAGATCTCCCCTTAACCCATCTCATTATGATATCTGTTGTTTGCTACATCACTCATTGTCCCAAACTGCAGAGGCTGCCTGACAGTTTTATGAACATGCTGGGTGAAGATCCGCCAAATAATGTGAAGCTGCGACAGGCCGGCAGCGGTTTCGCAGGCAGTGGGATGTGGAGTTGGTGATCAAGGAGGGCCACATGTACTTGTCTCGTGGGTGGGAGAAGTTCTACCATGCCTACGACCTGTGGCTGGGGTACTTCCTTCTCTTCAGGTACGACGACGACGCCACCATGCTCATCGTGAAGGTATTCAACGCGACTATGTGTCGCATGCGCTACGCTGACGATGATGATGCCGGTACGTTCTGCCTCTTCTTATTCCTCTATATTTGGCTTTGTCTCACATCGATTGTTAACGGTCATTGTTGCATTTGGACAGGTAATGGGAGCAGCAGCAGCTACACTGGCTACAGCCAAAGCAGCAGCGACTATGGCTGTAGCAAAAGCAACACCGACTCTGGCTTTAGTGAAAGCAGCAACGATTCTAGCAGCAGCATAGACAACAAGAAGGTTGATCCGGACTGGAGTGCGGGAGAAGAAGAGCAGAGTGGGGATGAGGAGCTACAGGATGACGATGGGCATCAGGCTGAGGATGACCTAGCGCTGGTGGTGGCTGACCAAGGGCAAGAGATGGTGGTGGATGACCATGGGCAAGAGATGGAGGTAGCTGAGGATGACCTAGCGATGGTCGTGCCCGTCCTGCCTGAAGGTGGCCTCGCGATGGTGGTGGTGCCTGAAAATGACCACGCACCGGTGGTGGCGCCGGCGATCCCACAGCTGGGCGACATGACCATGCCAATTGTGGTAGAAGACTACATCCCAATGCCTCCACTGCCTCCACCGCCTCGTCGCTCTTGGCGCATCAGGCTGAGGAAGGAGAAGGAGAAGAACAATGCATGAGAACTGAACTTTGTCAGGTATGTCAGATCTCCAAAATGATATATATATATATATATATATATATATATATATATATATATATATACTTAGTTACCTATGTTATCTCTAATATTCTTAGTTTCCTATAGGTTAGATTCATTTTACCTAAGTTGGCTCTAATATGCTAACTTAGAGCTTAATTATATGCTTAGTTTCCCATAGGTTAGCTCCAAAATAACTTATGTTAGCACAAAATGATCAAGTTTACATAATAAGCTTATAGTCTTTTTCTTATTCTTCTTCTTTTCCAAAATGACATAGGTTAGCTTCATTTTACCTAAGTTGGCTCTAATATACTATCTTAGAGCTTATATGCTTAGTTTCCTATAGGTTAGCTCCAAAATAACTTATGTTAGCACAAAATGATCAAGTTTACATAATAAGCTTATAGTCTTCTTCTTATTCTTCTTCTTTTCCAAAATGACATAGGTTAGCTTCATTTTACCTAAGTTGGCTCTAATATGCTAACTTAGAGCTTATATGCTTAGTTTCCTATAGGTTAGCTCCAAAATAACTTATGTTAGCACAAAATGATCAAGTTTACATAATAAGCTTACAGTCTTCTTCTTATTCTTCTTCTTTCCCAAAATTCTTCTTATCCTTCTTCTAGTGTTCTTCTTCTTCTAGTATTCTTCTAGTCTTCTTCTTCTTCTAACTTCTTGTTTATCATTTTGCAGATTTGATTTAATTCACGGAAGCTTGCATGGATGGAGTGCTTCTTTTCCATTTGTGTTTTTATTTTGTCTCAATGTGAAACTTTTGTGAATTGATGGATAACGGTGTTGGATGAACAATGTGAAACTTTTGTAATATGTAATGATGGAACTATGTGTTGGCTATGTATGTATATATGATGGAACGTGTGTGTTAGCTATGACTGTTATATGGATGCTTGTTGTACATATATGTGTTGGGTATCTCATATGTGAAATAGTGACCTGACATTAAGAAAAAAATATTAAAAAAATTGTTACTAATGGCGCACTACCATGTGGTGCGCCATTAGTATAGCAGACACTAGTGGCGCTCTGTGGGCAAAACTAATGGCGCACTGTGTGGTGCGCCATTAGTATACCAGATACTAATGGCGCACCAGTGATGCGCCATTATTAAAAAATACTAGTGGCGTGATACTAATGGCGCACCGGTAGTGCGCCATTAGTAGGCAAAACCGGTGCGCCATTAGTAGGCCTTTTCCTAGTAGTGACCGGACGAGGTACCTTTTCTTTGGTCCCACAGAAAAATTAAAGAGTTCCAGAAGCATGAGATAATGTCCATGGAAGCTGCAGGGATTAGAATTCACGACATGATGGATTCCCTCATCAGCAAACATGTATGGTATGGCGGTGTTGGTTTTACCAGGTGTGAAATATACAACCTTTGTGCCAGGGAGAAGAGGAAGCTGCTTTCAAAAGGTGATGCTGCCACAGCCATAGGCATCATGGCCAGTAGGAAACAGAGGGATCCTGGCTTCTTTTTTAGTACATGCTAGATAAGGAAGGACACTTGAATAGGATGTTCTGGTGTGACTCCCAGTCTCGTCATGACTATGAGTACTTCGACGACGTGCTTGTATTTGACAGCACTTACAAGATGAACCGCTATGGTATGCCATTCATACCTTTTGTTGATCTTAACAATCACTGGAAGACCACTGTTTTTGGTTGTGCCATAGTTTCGGACGAGACCGAACAGCCATACGTGTTTCTGCTGCAGACTTTTTTGAGGTCAATGTGTCAAAAGATGCCGAAGAGTGTAATCACAGACGCCGACGCTGCGATAATCAAGGCAATTCACGAAGTCGCCAGACGTGTGGCACCGTATATGTACGTGGCATATAGGAAAAAATATGAAGATTCACCTCAGTCACAAGTCCTTGAAGGAGTTCCGAACTCTTTTGTACTACAGCATGTCCAGGGCCACGTTTGAGGAGAGATGGCACGCATTTACCAAAAGATGATAGTCGGAAAAAATAGTAACATGGTTGAGACGGATGTATAAGAAGAGGAGACTATGGGCCACGGCTTATCTGACAGAGGGGTTTTGGCTTGGCATGAAAAGCAACCAGCAAAGTGAAAACCTAAACTCATGCCTTCACCTCCACCTAGACGGTAAAATAACCCTAGTGTATATGATTTTGCATTATGAGAACGCCATTGTACGTATCCGTAAAAGCGAGGCGCGAGATGACTGCACGGCCTCACATAGTTTACCGGTGCCAGTTACTAGCTCGAGGGAACTTGAGATAGGTGCTTCTCACGTCTTCACTCCGGCAAACTTCTATATGTTGTAAGATGATCTTAGGAAAATTGATGGCATGGAGATTTTAGAAATTAAGCTGGGAGACGGATCACAGCAGTACATCATGGCCTAGAAGAATAATCGGAATAGCCATTTTTGGGTGGAGTATACACCAATAAATTCCGCAGAACCTATACGGTGCTGCTGCAGAAGAATGATTCGAAAGGGTCTACCTTGCAAGCACATATTCCACGTACTGAAGTACTTGAATATATCTGAAATACCAAAGTGTTTAGTTCTTGTTCGGTTCACGAAACAAGCAAGGTTGGGACTGCCCGCGAGGCGCACAAGCGATCTGTTGGGATATGATTGGACTGGGGCAGAGGAAAGAATGAAATATAGCCAGGTCAGTGTGCTAGAGTCAGAAGCTATGCACGTGACATGCAAACACCCAGCTTTGTGGGATCAGTTACAGGATAGTTTGAAGGTTGTGATAGCTAAGAGTCATGAGTATGATCTGCTACAGGGAAATTTGAGCAAGAATACAAATGACTTCAGTAAGTGTGTAGTTGAATACGTAGATGATGGTGAAGGAAACATGGTCGCAGTTAAAGATCCTATGAAAGTGTCAAGCAAAGGTGGAACAAAGGTAGATGAGAACCTCCCTGTCTCGAAAAATGGTACACCACTCTCTATTGATGAGTTGAAAACCCGGTGCAGCGCTTGCAAATTGCTAGGACACACTAAACGTAGAAAGAAATGCAAACTAAATAAGAAGTAAGTGTTTGTATGCATTGTGGATTATTGAAAAATTTATCAATCATTAACTTATCTTGTCTTCTATGATGTGCAGAACAGTGGAGAAGGAAGAAGAGTAGAACACTTGCTTCAATTTTTTACGGATGAAGCGAGTGAACAGGACAGTATATCCTTTTCACATTATGTCATCAAATTTAATTCGACGGTTAACACCGTGTTTGGATCCAATATATCTTCTATACCTAAATACCTAGCCCCCACTACTAGATTTGTCGACACATGCGTGCTTCTACATCACCTCAATTATTTACAACCTTCCGATAAAAATTATGTTGCATCAAGGAATCATGCATGTGCTCATAAGTTACTTTTTGCATTAATGTAAATTATGCCACCTCATTGGTCATGCATGTCTTTTTTTTCCAACGCATGCATGCATTTTTTGCATTAACCTATCAACTCAAACAACGCCACTTCATCAATCATGTCTTCTTTTTGTGGGGATTTTTTTTTCTCTTTTATACATCATTTTGCCACACACACTGCTTTTATGTTTTATTGTTTTAAATATGTAAAACTCTTAAATTTGTTTTCATTGGTTTTAAGCACTAATTTATGCATTGGTTTTAACATGGTCCCGCAGCAACGCGCGGGGCATCATCTAGTTGTAGCAACTCGATCGGCACTTTGTTTAGTGGGAGTGTCAAACTTTTACATCTCTAGATAAACAACAAAATCCGACCTAAATAAATTAGTTATACATGGTAGAAAGAATATTATACATTTCCCCTCCCCATGTCCTAACTGCCATTAAATAAGTAACTTACCACTCCCCACCACACATTCACCCACCTACCTCGCGCGCCGGTTCGAACTCTCCTCTTATCCCCACCTACAGTAGATCGAGAAAACCCTCGCCGGCAACCGCTGCAGCCGCCTCCATGGAGAAAAGCCTCGATGGCAGAGAGCGATGATGGAGCTCGCCAGCGATGACGAGGGGTGGCGCGCCCAGTTGGCCGAGGTGTGCGGCTGGTTCCCCAGCATGGAGATGTTGGTCAACCACGCGCGTGGCCTCGTCAAAGTCCTCACCTACGCCGAGAAGAAGCGCGACTTCCCCTACAGCCGCGGCGTCCCGCCGGCTCTCCTCCTCGTCTGGGCAATGCGAGAGGCCATGCTGAGCGACTCCCCTGTTCAGCGCGCAAGGTGGTGGATGTACCGCTCCACCAGCATGACGCTGCGGCCAGATCCAGCATGCGTCGCGTGGAGGGCGGAGCGCATCGACGTCGAGCTCGCTCTCCCTGCGCCCGTGAGACCGGACTACCAGGTCCACCACGTGCCGAAGCCAGTCCTGTCGTTGGGCTCTGACGTCATGGAGGACGACGTGGACGAGGTACTGCTCATCCCTGATGACCATGAGGAGGGCGAGGAGGACGCCATGTAGATGGTAGCGCCGGTCGCCGTCGAGGGTGGCAAGACAATGCCCATCGACGTCGAGCTCCTTCCCCTCCACCCTGACATAGTGAAGGTGGAAGAAGAGGAGGTGGCTCGGGATCAGGTGGCTCAGGATTCGGTGGCGCAGCTGTCGAACAGGACAGAGGTCAAGAAGAAGGCTTCTCCCTGTGTGGTGCGCCACTCATGCTGCCTCAAATTTCTGAAGAAGTGAAGATGGGTACAGTTGCTGAAGGAGCAGGAAGCTGCTGGTTATCTTATGTTAGGTATGCTATTATATGTTTCAGCATATAAGTTAGCATTATTTTGGGCTTGATGTTGGTTAGGTGTGCTTTTCTCTAGGTAATTATATAAGTTATGCAATCGGTACGGTTTGGTCGGGTTCTTTGTGGCTAAAGAACTGAATATCTACTGCTTACCCTAAGTGTCAAGTTCAGTTAAATTTCAGAATATTGAATATGTACTGTTGTTTTTCTTCAGTGTTGAATCAAAGGTGTAGGTGTTGTTAGATGTTGCTCCTATGTTGCCAAAAGTGCAGTGTCTACCAAATGTAGAACATGCCAAAAGTACATTGTCTACCAATCATGATGGCCCCATGTTATTTCTGCTGCAATGTCTATTACACTTTTCCCATAAACTGAATAGCAAATAATTCATCAGGATTTCATCATGTCAATTACAATGATGTCAATAACTTTATGAACAATCTACTTGGTAACTATGACAGCAATCATAATGGCAAGCAGGGCAAGATACAGAAGACCTCCAAATCCTAAAGTCCTATCCCTATAGAGCAATATTTCCTTGTGCATCTTAACCGTTGCCCTCTTTTCTTTCTCATTCCTTTTAATTTCAGCTTCATATTCTGTAATCTTAGTCTCCAGTTTCTTGTTCTTCATGGCAAGATACTTAATGACTGACTTTGCTTTGCTATCCCACTCCCCATCAACCCATTCAACATACTCAGAAGTGACATCATCCTAAATAAATCATGAGAAATTCAAGTCAATTTATAATTGCACTTGTCACTCCAAGTGTTAAACACTGAAATTTTTTGCAGCTTGACCGCAGTAGCAGTACTAGTTTGAAGATGATGCTCAGTAGACTAACCTCAAACACACATCGCACTAATGCGCTGTAAAATTGTCTGCATTTATGCACACACGACCACCCGGAGCTTCCTTTTGACCAAATAGATGGAGCTTGTAAGGGCCACTGGTCATGATTTGTGGGAAAAATTGCTGGGATGTAAAGAAAAACGATAAAGAACTTACCTTTTTTCCACCAAAGTGTAGCACTGAAGAAATCCTAGCCGTCGGTTCTCTTGGCCCTCCACCGCCCATGAAACCCCCCTCCCCTGTTCCACTCGATCCGCTGCCGCTGCCTCCTGTTCCACTGAATCCGCCACACCTGCTTCCAGGACCCAGGGTTCGACGTAACTTGCGGTCGCCACCGCTCTTCTCGCCACAGCCGCCGCCGCCTGATGCCCAGCTCGCTGTCATGCTTTCACCGTCGAGATTTGGAGGCGCAAATGGAGAGAGAGGGCAAGGGATTTGGAAGGGAAACGAGAAAAGGGGAAGATCGATGTGAACCTGGCAAAATGGGCTTGTGTAGCACTGCCGGCATGATAGGCCGCCTGTGGGGCCCCTCACATGGTTAGATGGGCCATGCCTGACATCATGGTGAGTACAGAAAAAGTTAATTATACCTACAATAAAAAACGACGGGTTTGTGAAACAAAATAGAAAAACATGATGCCTGATAACACGCGATAGAGCCAACGAGCTGACAAGACTAATTTTCATCTGTGTAATACGCTTTGGCTCGATATATCTACATAGCTAACATGACTACTTTTCATAATCATGTGATGAGGGGGAATTACGAGGAGATTATGCAAGATGATGACATTGCAGATAGCTAAGGCAGAAGGCTATGTTTGATAGAGTTTTAAAAAAAGTAAGGAATGTGAAAATTTTAATATGAAACTTCGGAGAGCAGTTGAAAAGAAAAATAGAATGCAAATACTATGAATGTGATAAATACAATTATAAAAAATTGGAGAACGAGAAAAATATTAAGCAAGAACAATTGATAGATGAAGCCAAAACTTTATTGGTACGACCAAATTGTCTTCCCCGAGCGTATTGTATGACCGAATTGTCTGGTACGAGCCTATTGTCTGACAGACACATACGCATATATGTGTCACAATATTCGAGTTGCCATGTTTATTACATAAAAATGATAGAAACCCTAAGATAATCATGCCGTCGAAACCTTCGACCGGACTAAATCCAAAGAACTAAAACTTGACTCTTGCATGCCGCATGAATTCTTCAGGCGCGCCTTTTCCTTGCGATTTCGCGAATTTTGTTCTTCACACACTCCATCGTGTTTGAAGGTCACATAATCAACTAGGCGACGAAACGTCTTCTCCTTGCGTCAACGCTGGCCTGCAAAAAATGACATACAGGTTACATGAACCAAATTTTGTACACGACCATAGTAGCTACTCTAGAAACGTAAATCACGGGTCATTCGGTCCCCGTCCCAATGCTCTAGACACTCTATGACTAAAAGGCCACAAGAGTTCCTGGTATATATGCAAACATTAGCGGTGGGCAATACGAACATGTGTATTGTTGTTTGAATGTGCATGATGTCCTACTAACTCACCCATCCTCTTGCTGGGGCATGCCATACTCCTTGATAGGCCACTTACTTACGTCCAGATATTTCCCTGGTGTAATAAGATTTGCTTGGCACATATCGTTTGCTATAGCCATTCGCTATAAAGAGAATAGTGTTAAAGAAGAATCATAAAAAACATGTAAGACCAATGGTACAAATGTTGATTATATTACTAGTGCTTTCACAGTATTTTTTGTCAGGTCCAGAGGATAGAGTGAATCGAGAACTTGGAATTCTTGCTTGATCAAGTGTGTGACCACGGTCATCCAGTGGGCATTTTCGATATTCAACGCGATATACGTCTACAGTGCAAAAAACCATTATGGATCAAACGAAATACTAGAAGAAATGTCATGAAGTGAAGAATTACAAACATAACGTACCTTACCACGCATAGTATACTCTTTCGTGACTCTATTAACTGCTCCAGCTTTGGACAGAGCATTATCCATGTTGCAGCTCGACGGCAATGGATCGTCTTGTGCGATAGCACGATCTACAAGGAATTTCGACCTCCACGCTGGACAGAGGTAACGATCATGACCAACGCGCAGCTCCAAATGTCCCATATAAGCATCAATAACCTTCATACGGGCATTACATGTTGAAAGTTGAGACATAGATTATTGAGTATTTTAATAACAGAACATGCAAGTAGTACTTACATCGTCCAACAGCCATCTCTGAGTTAGTACCAGTCGAATCCTTTCGGAAGTCAGAGATATGCCACGCCATTCACTGTAGTAAAATTTCTTCCCCTTATTCTTGTCGGTGCTAGCAGCTAACTCGACAAATGAAACAACTACATCAATTATTTCCAGCGTCAACTCATCTGCCACACCCTCCAGCTCATCAATTTCAGAAAAGAGATCTGCATGAAATAATATGAATGTCAACAATGGTGATCATATGCATTCGTAGTATACAACAAACCAAGAAAGTTAGTTACGATACCTCTACTACCAGAACGGGTACCGGAGGGTTTCTGACCACGGTTGGTACGCGTGTTGGGCTTGCCAAGTGCGTAGGGGGATTCAAATTTCTTGGGAACGGTCTGCTTCCGCTTACCGGACATAACTTCGTCATCCTTATCGACTGTTGCACCATTTTTTTCCATTCGCCTTAGCCATTAACTTGCTGACAGAAGTTGGATAAATGTCTATGTCCGATGAAGGTGCTTGTGTAGAATTACAAACGACCCAAGGGTTTTCGGGTGTAGCGCCACATTCATCATTACGCTTAATAGGTGAAGCTTCCTTGTGTCCATTCATCTTTGGTGGGGTTTTCTTTTTGGCAAACAAAATCGTGTGAACATTTCAGCCCATAAAAAATTTGAAGGAGAAAATTATAGGCAGAAATATATATATATACATAGTACCTCAGGTACGGTTTTATGGTTGGGAACCACTTCATCAGGCTGCGTCATGTCAATGACAGGCTCTCCGTGTGAGTCTATGTCATCCTTGTACACGAATTCCTTCTTTTCATATGGACCGTTCTCGAACGAATCCACTTCTTGATCCACATCATTTACCACAGATGGCACGGCAACAGCCGGCTTGTACATGACACCTGATTGGTTCATCTTCTCCAACAACCTCTGCAATAGAAATATAAAGTTAATAATGCTTGCATGGTTTAAAACAGGGAACAAACTGTAAACTATTATGTTATGGTGTGACACCTCAGCAACTTGATCAGGGATTTGCCTCATCTGGGTGTGTATGAAGTCCATGCACCGCTTCATTAGAAGCTCCATCAAATCTTCCAATATTGGGGTTGTCGTCGACTTCTTTGCGTTTCCATTTGCAGGTTTGGTTTTTGGCTTCATGGTAGGCGCATTATATAGGATTTTGGGCTCCTACGCCCTATACTCTTGGGTGATATTATTTTCGATCTACATGCGATATTGAAGTACATGCGGTGAATTAAAAATAAATATTATTTAGTTATAAAACATTTAAGAAAGACAAAACACAATGACTTACCTTGATGTTACCACGGCCGCGCCCATTGTCATAGTCGAACCGATCTCTCCCAATGGCTACACCTTCGGTCCAGTTCCTCATAAGAGGTTGTATGGACAAGTTGGGATTATAGGCGCAATCGCCTTCGATAGGTTGCACCTTCTCCCAGTACAAGTACTACAAAAAAATATAAGGGTTTAGAGTTAGTACAATACATCACATAAAATTGCATGATATAATAATTGACATTATGCAATAGGTCTCATTTGTGTACCTGCAATAGAGCCAAATTGCCTTTCGGCCATTGGCGTAGGTGTTTGCCTTTCTTGACTATGCGAAGGGAATCGAGGAGAACACGCAGGGTGAACGCATTTCAGTTAATCCTTGAAATACGTTTCACATCATGGACCAGAGCGTAGTACTTCTTTGGCACAATCTTGCTCGACATGGGAGCAATAATTGTTCCTAACAGGGCAAGGACTAATTTCCGAAGGAAATTGTCGTCGGTGGCTTTACTTTTAATTATGTCCTCAATGAGATTATCTATCACTATGTTTTCTGATGTCTTACTGAGAAATTGTGGCGGCACCTGCTCCTTCATGTCCTCTCCTTATTCAATCAGAATGTCCGAAGCGGAGATCCTTGGTTCTCGAGGTTAAATATGCACTCGACGTCGACCGCACCGAGAGTCACCTCCCCAACCTGCTCTTGTATAATGAATCTGGACTTGCTGCCATCAAAACTCTCAATCATATACCTAATCAGAAGGGTACGCATCTTAATAGATGGTATCTGCAGCATGTTGCGCAATGTTGTATCAGCCACTCTAGCACGTTGACCGCTCGATAGAGCAGCAACAAGCTTGCACCATTTTTCAACGGCGCACACTATTTCTCCATTCAGCTCGTCCATCCTATAGAAAGAAAATATAAAACTTCGTGACATTTGCCAACACTAATGCAAAAATAACAATAGACATGCAAAAATATAAAACTTTCTGGCAGTAGCAAACAAAAATGCAAAAATAACACTAATGCAAATAAAAAACTAGCACCATGTATACAGCAACATGCACCCAAGTGTGTGCTGATATGAGGCAATAAAAAAGTAACTACAATTGGTAATTGAATTTACTTGCATCTGATCAAGTTCTTTGAGTGTCAGATAAATTATTAACAGGGTGACAAATTGATCAGCTGTAAATAACTACAGTCTATAGCAATGGTACCTATTTGAGGTTCATCAACATCTAATGCTTATAACTCTTTAATGTTCTATGCGTACAATAATATAATTGGATCGTGTGTCAAAAATATAAGTGGATCATGTGACAAAAAACTATTGCATCATGTTTCCCAAGAACCAACATCTTATTCTACCATGATATGAAAGATTTAGTTCATGTACGCCTTCTGGTCAGAACGCATCTAGTCGAGTTGATACTAGCTAGTTGAAAATATGTGGTAAACCTAAGTCCATGAAAGCTACAAGAGGGAGGAACTAGCTTGCTATGAAGGCGCGACGTAAGGAGGAGAACTTACTTGATCGGTCGACGAAGATGAAAGAAGTCGGCGATGCGTTATCGACGTAGTTCGTCGAGGGCGGCCAGCACGTGCGGACGACCTTGATCTTCTCGGGGTTTTTGTTGCTTGTGGGATGCGGCGGATGGAGCTGTCGACGACTCGCCGGCAGGAGGCGATCTAGACGACGACATGTGCAAGGAGGTGTAGATTATATACGAGGTCGTCTCCTAGGTCGTCGTAACTTCCCTGTGGCCAATCTCGTGATCTATAGTTTCCTCCGTTGAATTGAGGCTGAACGTGCTCCTCAATCGTAGGGATTAGGAACATATGGATTAGCACGATCCCGGAATTGTGTAACAGAACGACAACTACTCCCGTGATCGACGTGCATGGAAGGCGCAGCGTGGTGGGACCCCACAATATGGATCCGACAGTTATTAGCGGTCTGGGCCGGCCCACATACCTCTACATTGTTTCTTCCCTCAAAATAAATATCATTGGTTCTTCCCTCAATAAAAAATATTTGTGACACCTATTAGTTATTTTATACTTGTATATGTTCAACAATATTTGTAGTATCTCTATCATTTCTGCAATATTATATATTCAAATGTACTATTCCTCTTTCCCTTTTAATTTGGTTTTTCTGTTATTTTATGTTTTCTCCTTCTTATTCCTAATTGTTTTTTCATGTTTCATAATTCCATATCACTTCTTCTCATAGTTTTCAAATTCATTTCAAATATGTATGATTAAATGTTGTCCTATTTATGATTTGCTAATTGGTGGGACCGGCAATGAAAACCCCTTTCAGACCTGCTCTGCGGCAGACCCGAATGGTCCTGCTTTTACATGGTGCATGTGGAGGCATGCATGAGATGACCCCAACTTTTGGGACCATGTGGGCATGGACAATGTGGTCCCCCAGGCAAGGTGTGCACAAATTCGGACACAAAATGCATGTTGCGTCATGTGGGGGCAGTGTTGTAGGGTTTTGTCGACGGGAAAACCTAGAAAATGCATCGAGTGTCGGAAATGAACGATACTTGTCATGCATGCATGCCATGCTCATCCTTCGGTATGAATAAAGTTTGGGATCATTTGGTGGGACCGCGAAGGAAAACCACTTTCAGACCTGCCCTCCGGTAGACCCGAATGTTCCTGCTTGTACATGGTGGATGTGGAGGGATGCATGAGATGACCCCAACTTTTGGGACCATATAGGCATGGCCAATGTGGTCCCCCAGGCAAGGTGTGCACAAATTCGGACACAAAACGCAAGTTGCGTCACGTGGGGGCAGTGTTGTAGGGTTTTGTCGCTGGAAAAACCCTAGAAAATGCATTGAGTGTCGAAAATGAATTATACTTGTCATGCATTCATGCCATGGTCATCCTTGGGTATGAATAAAGTTTGGGATAATTTGGTGGGACCGCGAAGGAAAACCACTTCCAGACCTGCCCTCCGGTAGACCCGAATGGTCCTGCTTGTACATGGTGCATGTGGAAGCATGCATGAGATGACCCCAACTTTTGGGACCATGTGGGCATGGCCAATGTGGTCCCCCAGGCAAGGTGTGCACAAATTCGGACACAAAACGCACGTTGCGTCAAATGGGGGCAGTGTTGTACTGTTTTGTCGCCGGAAAAACTCTAGAAACTACATCGAGTGTCGGAAATGAATGATACTTGTCATGCATGCACGACATGATCATCCTTGGGTATGCATAAAATTTGGGATCATTTGGTGGGACTGGGAAGGTAAACCACTTTCAGACCTGCCCTCCGGCAGACCTGAATGGTCCTGCTTGTACATGGTATATGTGGAGGCATGCATGAGATGACCCCAACTTTTGGGACCTTGTGGGCATGGCCAATGTGGTCCCCACGCAAGGTGTGCACAAATTCGGACACAAAACGCACGTTGCGTCACGTGGGGCAGTGTTGTAGGGTTTTGTCGCCGGAAAAACCCTAGAAAATGCATCGAGTGTCGGAAATGAATGATACTTGTCATGCATGCATGCCATGATCATCCTTGGGTATGCATAACGTATGGGATCATTCGGTAGGACCAGTAAGGTAAACCACTTTCAGACCTGCCCTCCGACAGACCAGAATGGTCCTGCTTGTACAGGGTGCATGTGGAGGCATGCATGAGATGACCCCAACTTTTGGGACCTTGTGGGCATGGCCAATGTGGTCCCCCAGGCAAGGTGTGCACAAATTGGGATACAAAACGCATGTTGCGTCACGTGGGGGCAGTGTTGTAGGGTTTTGTCGCCGGAAAAACCCTAGAAAATGCATCGAGTGTCGGGAATAAATGATACTTGTAATTGATACGTCTCCAATGTATCTATAATTTTTGATTGCTCCATGCTACTTTATCTACTGTTTTGACTATATTGGGCTTTATTTTCCACTTTAATATTATTTTTGGGACTAACCTATTAATCGGAGGCCCAGCCCAGAATTGCTGTTTTTTTGCCTATCTCAGTGTTTCGAAGAAACGGAATATCAAACGGAGTCCAAACGGAATGAAACCTTCAGGAACGTGATTTTCTCACCGAACGTGATCCAGGAGACTTGGACCCTACTCACAGAAGTAACAGAGGCGGCCACGAGGGTGGGGGGGCGCCCCCCTAGGGAGCACCCCCCTGCCTCGTGGCCCCCCTGTTGCTCCACCGACGTACTCCTTCCTCCTATATATACCTACGTATCCCCAAACAATCAAAACAGGAGCCAAAAACCTAATTCCACCGCCGCAACCTTCTGTATCCACGAGATCCCATCTTGGGGCCTATTCCGGAGCTCCGCTGGAGGGGGCATCCACCACGGAGAGCTTCTACATCAACACCATAGCCCCTCCGATAAAGTGTGAGTAGTTTACTTCAGACCTTCGGGTACATAGCTAGTAGCTAGATGGCTTCTTCTCTCTTTTTTGATCTCAATACAATGTTCTGCCCCTCTCTCGTGGTGATCTATTTGATGTAATCTTATTTTTGCGGTGTGTTTGTTGAGACCGATGAATTGTGGGTTTATGATCCAGCTTATCTATGAATAATATTTAAATCTTCTCTGAATTCTTTTATGTATGATTGAGTTATCTTTGCAAGTCTCTTCAAATTATCCTTTTGGTTTGGCCAAGTAGATTGGTAGTTCTTGCAATGGGAGAAGTGCTTAGCTTTGGGTTCAATCTTGCGGTGTCCTTTTCCAGTGACAGAAGGGGCAGCAAGGCACATATTGTATTGTTGCCATCGAGGATATCAAGATGGGTTTTTTATCATATTGCATTAATTTATCCCTCTACATCATGTCATCTTGCTTAAGGTGTTACTCTGTTTTTAACTTAATACTCTAGATGCATGCTGGATAGCGGTCGATGAGTGGAGTAATAGTAGTAGATGGAGAATCATTTCGATCTACTTGTCTTGGACGTGATGCCTATATACATGATCATACCTAGATATACTCATAACTATGCTCAATTCTGTCAATTGCTCAACAGTAATTTGTTCACCCACCGTAAAATATCTATGCTCTTGAGAGAAGCCACTAGTGAAACCTATGGCCCCCGGGTCTATTCTCATCATATCAATCTTCATTACTTTATTACTTGCTTTGTTTTTACTTTGCCTTTTACTTTTCACTTTGCATCTATATACCAAAAATACCAAAAATATTATTTATCATCTCCATCAGATCTCAGTCTCGTAAGCGACCATGAAGGGATTGACAACCCCTAATCGCGTTGGTTGCAAGGAGCTATCGTTTTGTGTAGGTACGAGAGACTTGTGCGTGGTCTCCTACTGGATTGATACCTTGGTTCTCAAAAACTGAGGGAAATACTTATGCTACTTTGCTGCATCATCCTCTCCTCTTCGGGGAAATCCAACGCAGTGCTCAAGAGGTAGCAAGAAGAATTTCTGGCGCCTTTGCCGGGGAGGCTCACGCAAGGGCAAGTCAACCATACCAAGTACCCATCACAATACCAAATTGTGTGACTTCTCGAATAACAATAATAGTTATTTCCTTAGTACTTCGATTGCTCCTCTTAATAATCACGAGTCTTGTGAAATCAATACCGCTTTGCTGAATCTTGTTATGAAAGATCAATTCGCCGGCCTTCCTAGTGAAGATGCCGCTACTCATCTAAACAATTTTGTTGATTTATGTGATATGCAAAAGAATAAAGATACGGATAACAATATTGTCAAATTGAAGTTATTTCCATTTTCACTTAGAGGTCGTGCTAAAGTTTTGTTTTCGTCTTTGCCTAAAAATAGTATTGATTCTTGGAACAAGTGCAAAGATGCTTTTATCTCTAAGTATTTTCCTCCCGCTAAGATCATCACTCTTAGGAACGATATTATGAATTTTAAACAACTTGATCATGAGCATGTTTCCCAATCTTGGGAAAGAATGAAATTGATGCTTCGCAGTTGCGCTACTCATGGTTTGAATTTATGGATGATCATACAAATTTTTTATGTCGGATTGAATTTTGCTTCTAGAAATCTTCTAGATTCGGCCGCGGGAGGCACGTTTATGGAAATTACGTTAGGAGATGCTACCAAATTTCTTGATAATATTATGGCTAATTATTCTCAATGGCACACCGAAAGATCTTCTAGTAAAAAAGTGCATGCTATAGAAGAAATCAATGTTTTGAGTGAAAAGATGGATGAACTTATGAAGATGTTTGCTACTAAAAATACTTCTCTTTATCCCAATGATATGCCTTTGTCTACTTTGATTGAGAATAATAATGAATCTATGGATGTGAATTTTGTTGGTAGGAATAGTTTTGGAAACAACGCGTATAGAGGGAATTTTAATCCTAGGCCTTATCCTAGTAATCCTTCTAATAATTATGCAAATTCCTACAACAACTCTTATGGAAATTTTAATAAGATGCCCTCTGAATTTTAGAGTAGTGTTAAAGAGTTTATGAATTCACAAAAGAATTTTAATGCTTTGCTTGAAGAGAAATTGCTGAAAGTTGATGATTTGGCTAGGAACGTTGATAGAATTTCTCTCGAAATTGATTCTTCAAAGCTTAGATCTATTCCTCCTAAGCATGATATCAATGAGTCTCTCAAATCCATGAGAATTTCCATTGATGAGTGCAAAGAAAGAACCGCTAGGATGCGTGCTTCCAAAGATGCCTTTATTAAAGCTTGTTCTTCCAATTCCTATGAAAATCAAGATGAAGATATAAAAGTTATTGATGTGTCCCCCATTAAATCTTTGTTTTGCAATATGAATCTTGATGAAACTGAATATGATCTTCCTTTACCTAGAAGGCGTTCTAAGAATTCGGAGTTTCTAGATCTTGATGATGAAATTGATGAAAGTGGGATTGAAAGAAATAAAAACCTAGATGTTGCTAAACCCACTATTTTGGATCTCAAGGAATTTAATTATGAAAATTGCTCTTTAATTGGTTGTATTTCCTTGTTGCAATCCGTGCTAGATTCTCCTCATGCTTATAGTCAAAATAAGGCATTTACCGAACACATTGTTGATGCCTTGATGCAATCTTATGAAGAAAAACTTGAGTTGAAAGTTTCTATCCCTAGAAAACTCTATGATGAGTGGGAACCTACTATTAAAATTAAAATTAAAGATTATGAGTTTCATGCTTTGTGTGATTTGGGTGCTAGTGTCTCTACTATTCCCAAAACTTTGTGTTATTTGCTAGATTTCCGTGACTTTGATGATTGCTCTTTAAACTTGCATCTTGCGGATTCCACTATTAAAAAGCCTATGGGAAGAATTAATGATGTGCTTATTGTTTCAAATAGGAATTATGTGCCCGTAGATTTTATCATTCTTGATATAGATTGCAATCCTTCATGTCCTATTATTCTTGGTAGACCTTTCCTTAGAACGATTGGTGCAATTATTGATATGAAGGTAGGGAATATTAGATTCCAATTTCCCTTAAATAAGGGCATGGAACACTTACCTAGAAAGAAAATAAAATTACCATATGAATCTATCATGAGAGCCACTTATGGATTGCCTACCAAAGATGGCAATACCTAGATCTATCCTTGCTTTTATGCCTAACTAGGGGCGTTAAACGATAGCGCTTGTTGGGAGGCAACCCAATTTTATTTTTGTTTTTTGCCTTTGTTTGTGTTTAGGAATAAATAATCCATATAGCTTCTGTTTGGATGTGGTTTTATCTTTTAATTAGTGTTTTTGCCAAGTAGAACCTATAGGATAACCTACGATGATAGTTGATTTGATTCTGCTCAAAAACAGAAACTTTGCACGCACGAATATAAATTTGCTAAATCACAGAAACATGGTTTTTCGTTGATTCTTTTTGCTGCTGTTCAATAGAAAAATTGTACAGGACTTCTTATTTTGGTAGGATTTTTAGAGTTCCAGAAGTTTGCGTTAGTTACAGATTGCTACAGACTGTTCTGTTTTTGACAGATTCTGTTTTACGTGTGTTGTTTGCTTATTTTGATGAATCTATGGCTAGTAAAATACTTTATAATCCATAGATAAGTTGGAATACAGTAGGTTTAACACCAATATAAATAAATAATGAGTTAGTTACAGTACCTTAAGTAGTTCTTTGTTTTCTTTCTCTAACGGAGCTCACGAGATTTCTATTGAGTTTTGTGTTGTGAAGTTTTCAAGTTTTCGGTGAATTCTTTTGATGGATTATGGAACAAGGAGTGGCAAGAGCCTAAGATTGGGGATGCCCATGGCACCACCATGATAATCCAAGGACACCAAAAAATCAAAGATTGGGGATGCCCCGGAAGGCATCCCCTCTTTCGTCTACTTCCATCGGTAATTTACCTGGAGCTATATTTTTATTCACCACATGATATGTGTTTTGCTTGGAGCGTATTGTATTATTTGTGTCTTTGCTTGCTAGTTTAACACAATGATCCTTGCTGTACACACCTTTTGAGAGAGCCATACATGAATTGAAATTTGATAGAATACTCTATGTGCTTCACTTATATCTTTTGAGCTTGATAGTTTTGCTCATAGTGCTTCACTTATATCTTTTGAGCGTGATAATTTTTGCTCTAGTGCTTCACTTAGATCTTTTAGAGCACGGTGGTGGATTTGTTTTAAAGAAACTATTGATCTCTCATGCTTCACTTAGATTATTTTGAGAGTCGTTAATAGCATGGTAATTTGCTTAATGTTAATATACTTGGTATTCAAGATATGTGAAACTTTCATTTGAGTGCGTTGAATACTAAGATAAGTTTGATGCTTGATAATTGTTTTGAGATATGAAGATGGTTATATTAGAGTCATGCTAGTTGAGTAGTTGTGAATTTAAAGAATACTTGTGTGGAAGTTTGTGATTCCTGTAGCATGCACGTATGGTGAACCGTTATGTGATGAACTCGGAGCATGATTTATTTATTGATTGTCTTCCTTATGAGTGGCGGTCGGGGATGAGCGATGGTCTTTTCCTACCAATCTATCCCCCTAGGAGCATGCGCGTAATAATTTGCTTTGATAACTTCTAGATTTTTGCAACAAGTATATAAGTTCTTTATGAATAATGTTGAGTCCATGGATTATACGCACTTTTTCCGATCCTTCCACCATTGCTAGCCTCTCTAATACCGCACACTTTTCGCCGGTATCATCCACCCACCATATATCTTCCTCAAAACAGCCACCATACCTACCTATCATGGCATTTCCATAGCCATTCCGAGATATATTGCCATGCAACTTTCCACCGTTCCGTTTATTATGACACGCTCCATCATTGTCATATTGCTAGCATGATCATGTAGTTGACATCATATTTGTGGCAAAGCACCATTCATAATTCTTTCATACATGTCACTCTTGATTCATTGCATATCCCGGTACACCGCCGGAGGCATTCATATAGAGTCATACCTTGTTCTAATAATCGAGTTGTAATTGTTGAGTTGTAAGAAAAATAAAAGTGTGATGATCATCATTTTTTAGAGCATTGTCCCAATTGAGGAAAGGATGATGGAGACCATGATTCCCCCACAAGTCGGGATGAGACTCCGGACAAAAAAAAAGAGGCCATAAAAAAAGAGAAAAGGCCCAAATAAAAAAATGAGAGAAAAAGAGAGAAGGGACAATGTTAATATCCTTTTACCACACTTGTGCTTCAAAGTAGCACCAAGATCTTCATGATAGAGAGTCTCTCATTTTGTCACTTTCATATACTAGTGGGATTATTTCATTATAGAACTTGTCTTGTATATTCCAATGATGGGCTTCCTCAAAATGCCCTAGGTCTTCGTGAGCAAGCGAGTTAGATGCACACCCACTTAGTTTCTTTTGTAGAGCTTTCATATACTTATAGCTCTAGTGCATCCGTTGCATGGCAATCCCTACACACTCACATTGATATTTATTGATGGGCATCTCCATAGCCCGTTGATACGCCTAGTTGATGTGAGACTATCTTCCCTCTTTTTGTCTTCTCCACAACCACCATTCTATTCCTCATATAGTGCTATATCCATGGCTCACGCTCATGTATTGCGTGAAGATTGAAAAAGTTTTGAGAATGTTAAAGTATGAAATAATTGCTTGGCTTGTCATCGGGGTCGTGCATGATTTAAATATTTTGTGTGGGGAAGATGGAGCATAGCCAGACTATATGATTTTGTAGGGATAACTTTCTTTGGCCATGTTATTTTGAGAAGACATAATTGCTTAGTTAGTATGCTTGAAGTATTATTATTTTTTATATCAATATGAACTTTTGTCTTGAATCTTTTGGATGTGAATATTCATACCACAATTAAGAAGATTTACATTGAAATTATGCCAAAGTATCACTCCGCATCAAAAATTCTCTTTTTATCATTTACCTACTCGAGGACGAGCAGGAATTAAGCTTGGGGATGCCTGATACGTCTCCAACATATCTATAATTTTTGATTGCTCCATGATACGTTATCTACTGTTTTGGACTATATTGGGCTTTATTTTCCACTTTTATATTATTTGTGGGACTAACCTATTAACCGGAGGCCCAACCCAGAATTGTTGTTTTTTGCCTATTTCAGTGTTTCGAAGAAATGGAATATCAAACGGAGTCCAAACGGAATGAAACCTTCGGGAACGTGATTTTCTCACCGAACGTGATCCAGGAGACTTGGACCCTACTCCAAAAAGTAACAGAGGTGTTCACGAGGGTGGCGGCACCCCCCTGCCTCGTGGCCCCCCTGTTGCTCCACCGACGTACTCCTTCCTCCTATATATAACTACGTATCCCCAAACGATCAGAACATGAGCCAAAAACCTAATTCCACCGCCGCAACCTTCTGTATCCACGAGATCGCATCTTGGGGCCTATTCTGGAGCTCCGCCGGAGGGGACATCCACCACAGAGGTCTTCTACAACAACACCATAGCCCCTCCGATGAAGTGTGAGTAGTTTACTTCAGACCTTCGGGTCCATAGCTAGTAGCTATATGGCTTCTTCTCTCTTTTTGGATCTCAATACAATGTTCTCCCCCTCTCTCGTGGAGATCTATTTGATGTAATCTTCTTTTTGCGGTGTGTTTGTTGAGACCGATGAATTGTGGGTTTATGATCCAGCTTGTCTATGAATAATATTTGAATCTTCTCTGAATTCTTGTATGTATGATTGAGTTATCTTTGCAAGTCTCTTCGAATTATCCTTTTGGTTTGGCCAACTAGATTGGTAGTTCTTGCAATAGGAGAAGTGCTTAGCTTTGGGTTCAATCTTGTGGTGTCCTTTCCCAGTGACAGAAGGGGCAGCAAGGCACGTATTGTATTGTTGCCATCGAGGATATAAAGATGGGTTTTTTTTGTCATATTGCATGAATTTATCCCTCTACATCATGTCATCTTGCTTAAATCGTTACTCTGTTTTTAACTTAATACTCTAGATGCATGCTGGACAGCGGTCGATGAGTGGAGCAATAGTAGTAGATGCAGAATTGTTTCGATCTACTTGTCTTGGACGTGATGCCTATATACATGATCATACCCAGATATACTCATAACTATGCTCAATTCTGTCAATTGCTTAACAGTAATTTGGTCACCCACCATAGAATATCTATGTTCTTGAGAGAAGCCACTAGTGAAACCTATGGCCCCCGGGTCTATTCTCATCATATCAACCTTCATTACTTTATTACTTGCTTTGTTTTTACTTTGCCTTTTACTTTTCACTTTGCATCTATATACCAAAAATACCAAAAATATTATTTATCATCTCCATCAGATCTCACTCTCGTAAGTGACCGTGAAGGGATTGACAACACCTAATCGCGTTGGTTGCGAGGAGCTGTCGTTTTGTGTAGGTACGAGGGACTTGTGCGTGGTCTCCTACTGGATTGATACATTGGTTCTCAAAAACTGAGGGAAATACTTACGCTACTTTGCTACATCATCCTCTCCTCTTCGGGGAAATCCAACGCAGTGCTCAAGAGGTAGCAGTCATGCATGCATGCCATGGTCAACCTTGGGTATGCATAAAATTTGGGATCATTCGGTGGGACCGGCAAGGTAAACATGCTTCTAGTACATGGTGCATGTGGAGGCATGCATGCGATTGTCCCAACTACATTTGATTTAATAATATTTCAAGTATGAAACAGAAAAGAAAATTTATAATTAGGAAAGACAACCATGAAAAGTGAAATAAAAGACAACATTATATCATACATTATTTAAATTTATAACCGTCAGAACAAACAAAAGAGGAGAATATAGAAAACAGAAGATCTATTAGAATGAAGAAGTGAAACAAAAGAGAACATATTATCTTACATTTTGAAAATATTTCAAATATAAAGAAGAGAACAAATATTAGAATGAAGAAGTGAAATAAAACAGAACATTTTATCTTACAAACTTAAAATATTTTAAATATAATAAAGATAAGAAATATTAGAATGAAGAATTGAAATAACACACACCGTTTTAGTTTATATTTCGTAAATATTATCACCATAAAAAAGAGAACGAACAAATGAAATAAAATGCAACAAAATTTGGCATACTTTTTAATTTTAGTAAACACTGTTAGAAATAATATAGAAAAAAGAGATTTGATTTTAAATATTAGAAATACAAACAAGAAAATAAATTTTGGAGTTAAGAAGTGAAAAACAAAGTAATTTATAAAACATGTCAGTGCGCCGCGGGTAAGGCTGCCCTGGGCCAGCCCCCCGAATTGGGGCCAAGGGAAAGCCGCGCAGGGCGCATCGCAGCGCACAGCCGTGTGGTCGTGGGAGTTTAGTCCCACCTTGCCAAGCGAGAGAGTGGCGCACCGTTCTATATACCCGGCTGCGACTCCCCTCACAAGCTCCTTTAATATGCAGGCAGTACATTGCCTAACTCTAGTCCGCTCTGGCCCATGGGGCCTACTAGCAGCAGAGAAATTCTGCACCACATGCCTGCATCCTGGCCCATGAACTGCTAGGTTCCTAGTTGTATGCAGGCCGTGGTGTATGAATGATCCTGCTCTGGTAGGTGGGCACTTTTTTTCGCATATTGCCATGTGTTTTGATCTTCAAATCACAAACTAAATTATAGACATGCTCACTTGCATTCAATGCACATTTTCTTTTTGCATATATGTGAAGTTAATGTTTTGAACTTCAAATCACCTAATAAATTTTACACATGATCACTTACATGTAATACACATGGCTATTAATGGGATTTCAACAAAATGAGGCCATGGTGCATGAATTCTCCTCCCAGATGCATGCTATGGTCATGCTAGGGTGTGCATAAAGTTTGGGATCATTTGGTGGGACCGAAAAGGAAAACCTCTTTCAAACTTGCCCTCCGGCAAACCCGAATGGTCCGGCTTGTACATGGTTCACGTGGAGGCATGCATGAGATGACCCCAACCTTTTTGGAGCACGTGGGCATGTCCAATGTGGTCCCCCAGGCAAGGTGTGCACGAATTCGGACACAATACACAAGTTGCGTCACATCGGGGCACTGTTATAGGGTTTTATCGATGCAAAACGCCTACAAAATGCATCGAGTGTCGGAAGTGAACGATAGTTGACATGCATGCTTGCTATGCTCATCGTAGGGTGTGCATAAAGTTTGGTATCCATTGGTGAGACCGAGAAGAAAAACCTGCTTCTAGTACATGCTGCAAGTGGAGGCACACATGCGATTGTCCCAACTAGATTTGATTTAATAATATTTCAAGTATGAAATAGAAAAGAAAATTTATAATTATGAAAGACAACCATGAAAAGTGAAATAAAATAACTGCCAGAACAAAGAAAAGAGGAGAATTTAGAAAACGGAAGAAAAATTTGAATCAATAAGTGCAAGGAAAGACAACATATTATCTTACATTTTGAAAATATTTCAAATATAAAGAAGAGAACAAATATTAGAATGAAGAAGTGAAATAAAACAGTACATTTTATCTTACAAACTACAAATATTTCAAATATAATAAAGATAAGAAATATTAGAATGAAGAATTGATATAAAACACACCATTTTAATTTATATTTCGTAAATATTACCAGTATCAAAAAAGAGAACGAACAAATGAAATAAAACGCAACAAAATTTGGCATACTTTTTTTATTTTAGTAAACACTGTTAGAAATAATATGGAAAAAAAGAGATTTGATTTTAAATAGTAGAAATATAAACAAGAAAATAAATTTTGGAGTTAAGAAGTGAAAAAGAAAGTAATTCATAAAACAGATCAGCGCAACGCGGGTAAGGCTGCCCTGGGCCAGCCCGCCCGAATTGGGCCCAAGGAAGAGCCGCGCAGGGCACAGCGCAGCGCACAACCATGGGGTGGTGGGAGTTTAGTCCCACCTCGCCAAGCGAGAGATCGCTGCACCGGTTTATATACCCGGTTGCGATTCCCCTCCAAAGCTTCTATCATATCCAGGCAGTACATTGCCTAACTCTCGTCCCCTCTACCCCGTGGGGCCTACTAGCAGCACAGATATTCAGCACCACGGGCCTGCATCCTGGCCCTTGAACGGCTGGGTTCCTAGTCGTATGCAGGCCATGGTGTATGAATTCTCCTGCTCTGGTAGGTGGGCACTTTTTTTGGCATATTGCCATGTGTTTCTGGCATATTCTCATGTTCTTTAAATCACACACTAAATTATACACATGCTCACTTGCATTCAATGCACATTTTTTTGCATATATGCCAAGTTAATGTTTCTACCTTCAAAACACCTAGTAAATTTTACACATGCTCATTTGCACACATTGCTATTAATGGGATTTCAACAAAAATGAGGCCATGGTGTACGAATTCTCCTCCCACATGCATGCCATGGTCAAAACATCGGTCTATACCTCAAGGGGGCATTGTCAAATATTCTTTTTCCAAATTTTCTTTCATAGCCATGTTTGGCACATGCGGTGATTGTTTCGACCACCTCCAAATCAACTCAACTTGTGCACACACGATCTCTTGCACAAATTAAGCTAGGTTTCCAAGGTTTTATATTTTTTTGATTTTTTTGAATTTATAATGACCTATAGGCTGACTGGTCAAAACATCGGTCTATACCTCAAGGGTGTATTGTAAAATATTCTTTTTCCAATTTTTCTTTGATAGCCATGTTTGGCACATGTGGGGTCAACATGTGCAAGAAAATTTGGGTGATTTGGAGGTGGTGGAAAAAATCACCTTTGTTGAAAAACTGGCTTAAGTTAGACCAAATGGCCCCTCCGGAATGCGGCGATTTTTTTCGACCACCTCCAAATCAACTCAACTTTAGCACACATGACCTCTTGCACAAACTAAGCTAGGTTTCCAAGGTTTTATATTTTTTGAATTTATAATGACCTATAGACTGACTGGTCAAAACATCGGCCTATACCTCAAGGGGGCATTGTAAAATATTCTTTTTCCAAATTTTCTTTGATAGCCATGTTTGGCACATGTGGGTCACTATGTACAAGAAAATTTGGGTGATTTGGAGGTGGTGGAAAAAATCACCTTTGTTCAAAAACTGGCTTAAGCCAAATGGCCCCTCCGGAATGCGGTGATTTTTTCGACCACCTCCAAATCAACTCAACTTTCGCACACATGACCTCTTGCACAAACTAAGCTAGGTTTCCAAGGTTTTATATTTTTTTGAATTTTTTGAATTTATAATGACCTATAGACTGACTGGTCAAAACATCGGTCTATACCACGAGGGGGCATTGTAAAATATTGTTTTTCCAAATTTTTCTTCAAAGCCATGTTTGGCACATGTGGGTCACCATGTACAAGAAAATTTGTTAATTTGAAGGTGGTGAAAATAATCATCTTTGTTCACAAACTGGCTTAAGTTTAGACCAAATGGCCACTCCGGTATGCGGTGATTTTTTCGACCACCTCCAAATCACCTCAACTCTTGCAAACATGACCTCTTCCACAAACAAAGCTAGGTTTCCAAGGTTTTATATTTTTTTGAATTTTTTTGAATTTATACTGCCCTATAGACTGATTGGTCCAAACATCGGTCTATACCTTAAGGGTGCATTATAAAATTTATTTTATCCAAATTTTCTTTCATATCCATGTTTGGCACATGTGGGTCACCATGTAAAAGAAAATTTGTGTGATTAGGAGGTGGTGCAAAAAATCACCATGTAAGCTAGACCAAATGGTCCCTCCAGAAGGCGGTGATTTTATCGACCACCTCCAAAATTTCCACTTTTTAAAATATATTAGAAATGGAAGATTCAATCTTGCTAACTTATGAACATTGACAAAAAAAGATTTTCAAAATTTTCTAATTCTTATAATATATTTCAAATGGAATATTCAATCATGCTCACTTATGAACATTGTTAAACAAAAATTCAATGGATCATGTGACTTTGTCCTATCGCATACTTTCCGTATTCTCCCTCTAATGCTATGGATCATGTGACTCTTGTCCTTCGATCCAAAATCTAGAATTCCGTTTTCAGTCAAGTGGAATATGCTTGCTTCCATGAGACCCGAACTTCGAAAGTTTGGATAGTTATGTGATATTCATGGAATCTGAAAATCATTTCTAGAAACAAACAAAGGCTAACAGATATGTGATATCCAAAGCAATGTTTGTTTTGCAAACTGTTAGTAAAAGTGTTTACTAGGCATTTGACTGATAAGAGAGGGATCCAGAAGAAAGCCTTTCATATGATGAAGTTGGATGCTTTTTCGGGAAGTAGGAGAAATACTAAAAGTTAAACTGTTAGAAGTAAAATGGCAAAAAGAAAAGAAGTCTGGAATATCCAGCTCATGTATGAATGTCATACAAGTTTTTGATGTATAGTAGGCTGGTTAAAGATATAGTTCTTGGGAATTATGGTTAAAAATGTTAATCACTAATTCTTGGGTATTGTGAGTTAATCACAAAGATACCCACTCGATTGCATTCTGTTACAAATCAATGTAAGAGCTACTATGGCCTAAAAGGCTAGCCAGAAATGAGGTTAAGGTATACACAGGGAACATAGTAAATGTTACTATACCGGTGTATTGTCGTCTGTATTTATTTTCATAATTCATTTAGAGTTTTTCAAACTCTAGCCCATTGCATAAGGTATCTTGCAAGAAGGTTGTTCATAAGAGAACTTTTTATGTTCGATGTTATGAATAACACAAGGGCCATACTTTCATTATGAATGAGATGTATGTTATGAATATTGATAATAATACAATACCTCTGGGTTTACTTTCATAATTCATTTTAGAGTTTCATACACTCTAGCCCACTGCACAATGTTTGTTGCAAAAGAATTGTTCATAAAAACAACAATTGTTGTTAAATATTATGAATAACATGAAGGGCCATGCTTCCATCCAAGATGGGATGTATGTTATGAATATTGATGGTAATATGATACATCCATAACACTGACGATAAATGTCGCAAGACTAAAAGAATACCACACAAGTGTGGCACTACATTTGGTCACATTGGAGAAACCCACATGGAAAATTCCATTATGATGGACTTTGAAGTCGTTTGATTTAGAATCATCTGACACTAGCAACTTTCCTCCGAAAAGTGAAGTGACTAAAATACTGTTCACAGGCCATAAAGAACGAACAACAAACTTATTGGTGATCATATATTTGATGTGTGTAGTCCGGTAAGTGTTGTTAGTAGTGGATTTATCTATCTTCAGAAATGACTCAAGTAGATATATGGATATTTACTTGATGAGACGTAAGTCTGGATCTTTTGAAATCATTCGAAAGGTTTTCAAAAATGAAGTAGGAGTTATTGTAACAAGAAAATTACGATTCTACAATTTGATTGCAGAAAGGAATATTTGAGTTACAAGTTTAGCGAATGTCTGATGAGTTGTGAAAGGGGTTTCATAAACTTGCACCTCCCGGAACACCACTGCAGATGGAAAGTCCGTGGAGATGTAATCGAACCATTTATGACATGGTAAGATCAAAGATGACATAAATAAAATTGTCATTGTCCCTTTTAAAGAGTGATGCTTTAGAGACTGCGGCTTTTACACTGAAAAGAGCTCCGTCGGGTCTGTTGAAATGACACCATGGTATGGTACGCCCAACCATGTTATATCTTTTCTTAAGCATTTGGAATATGGGGTTTGTGTAAAGGTTACAGACCTATTCAAAATCAGACAAGTGCTACTTTGTAGGTTATCCCAAGTCATTGGGTATTCCCCCACCACTATACCGAGGCAAATAGTTTTGCCGCAAAACGGTGTGCTTTTAAAGAGAATGGTTCTTTCAAAAAGGTGAGTGGGAGAATACTGCAACTCGACGAGATAAACAGTATCTTTGTCATCAGATCAAAGGAAAGAGACCTTGGAAGTAATTCCAGAGTTTCCTACTACGACTGATACGAGAGTCTCTACAATAAAATGCCTGAACTTCGGTCAAACATGCAGCTGAACCACGTAGGCAAGGCTCGTGCAAACCTCTCAGGTGTGCAGACGAGATATTGTTGTTGAACAACAGTATACCTATGATACACAAGGAAGCTTTGATGGGCCCTGACTCCAGAATTGGCTAAATGCCAATACAAACCGAGTTAGTTTCCATAGAAGTGATTCAAGATTAAAACCTTGATACACCTTTCAAAAGACTTAGAGTCTAATGAATATTTATGGAACTTAAAACTGATATGGATAAAAAAATTTATCCATAAAGCTCGACTTGTTGCAATAGCAAGTTCAAGGAGTTGACTAGGATGAGGTTGTTTCATCGTAGCAATGCTTAAAGTCGGTTCGGGTTGAACTAGCAATTAATACATATTTCAATCTTGAGATATGAAACATGGATGACAAAAGGATTTCCATCTGATGGAAATGAAACCTAGGACTTGTATGTGATATAGTTCAAAGTAATTTGTCGATCCAGAGGATGCTAGTAAGGATGCAAACTTCAGAGTTCCAGCGATGGACAGAAGAGAGCAAAATGGAGTTGGAATCTTCGTGTTTTGATGAAATACTCAAAAGGGGTTTTGACTTCATCAATGGGTAACGAAGATGCTTGTAATTCAAGAAAGTAAGTGGGAGCGTAATAATATTTCTAAAAACCTTGTGTGCTTGACACATTGTTAATGGGAAATAAATTTCTTGACACAAATTAGGACTTCATTTGAAAATAGTTTTTTGATGAAGTGCTTAGGCTAAATAGCCTTGATATTAGGCGTGATGATCTATGGAGATAGATTTACCTAATAGGGCTAAGCAATAAATACATATTGACAAGATGCTAAAACCGTTTAGCACTAAGAACAACAAGGAGTGATTCTTGCCGAAGTCACGTGGAAAGAGTTTTTGCAAGAATCAGTGTCCCAAAACACTGATGAGCAAAATACATGATGCAGATACCACACACTTTTGTGTTTGGATTAATCTTGTATTCCATGGTATGTAAAACAACCAGATACGTCCGATACTCCCAAGGTGTTGCGAGTATGGATACTAAAGTGATCAAAGTAATGATCATGGGACAATTGTGAAAGATGTCATTGAGTACTAGAGTAAGTACTGATGATATGGTTTCTCGCAAGCGGAGATCATGAAGAGTTCGTTGTAAAATATTACATCGATACAGTCTTCATCTTTTCTCCATGCGATTTTCGATTTAAGTTAAAGGTTTTGTGTAATACACAATATGGTGGCACGGTAGTTGGAAATTGTTCCCAACAGGATACTGTGGCGAATTCTATAACAAATGTCTAAGTATGTTGACGCTTTAGAAGCGACAAACAAGATGTCGAATCATATAGTTCATTCATGAACTTAGTATGGTTCCAAGAAGGCTTTGGTCAATGGGACACTATTGCAGATAGTTGCTCCATAACTCAGTCTGAGGAATCAGGTGTCGACCAATGATTCACATATATACAAAGCCAAGTCCACACAAAATATGAATTTTGTGAAAGCGTGAAAATGCGAGGATATGCAGAGATAGACACGAAGCTGAAGTTGTCAGATCTGATGGACATCAGGCTATACCACATGCAAAGCATTTTTTACATCGGCATGCCATAGGTGTAAAGTGCATTAGCATTAACTAGATTATTGACTCTAGTGCAAGTGGGAGTCTGCAGGAGATATGCCCTAGAGGCAATAATAAATGCTATTATTTATCTCCGAGTTCATAATTATGTTTATGTTCCATGCTATAACTGCAATGATTCTCGAGTCTGCAATATCCACGAGGCTCGGAGGAAGACTCATATGCACGTGTGGAATAATAAACGGTAAGAAGTATTCCTAGTCTAGCCTCTAAGACTAGCTCAAGTGTTGCATGATGGTTCTGTCTTCCTGATCATGGGCATGTCTATGCCAACAACTTTGAGGGCGCAATGTTAAGAGAACATTTGTGTTGAATCGACCCGGTTTGATGTTATGCTATGAGATTCATTCGTCACAAGTTAATGGTAAATAACACAGAGATGGTTAACGTTTGCATGATTCCTTAGACCATGAGAGTATCGAGTTTCTTCATGCTTGCTTCATGAACTTTGGGGTTTGCTAAACGTCATTCGTAAATGGGTGGCTATTACGGCGCCTTACGGGTTCATGGAAAAGTATGTCAAGTAACTTAATAGCTCAAGATTGGGATTTGCTCCTCCGACGATGGAGAGATATCTCTGGGCCCTCTCGGTGTTACGGTATCCATCATCGTCTGGCCAGACACTTTGTGATTTGATCACAGGGATGCCGGAACACGGTAACGAGAAAAGAGAACAATACCGGTAACGAGGTAACTGGCATAGTGGACAAGTTGTTGATCCATGGGAATGCCAATATGTCTCACCTCGGGTATTTGTAACATATCGCGAAGCAACAGGAATAGCACACGGCAATTGGAGGTTCACTCGAATATTCATTCATGTGGGTATAGGGGTCAATATGGGTGTCCACGGCTCCGATGTTGATCATTGATTGGAAAGGGTTCCGGTCATGTCTATACTTCATCGAACCTATAGGGTCACATGCTTAAGGGTCATCTATCTGTTGAATACTAGACAGAGAGTCTGAGAGAAAATCACCAGAAAAGTTTCAGACACCGGAAAGGTTTCGGACAGCGGAAAAGGTTCCGCAGAGAGAGGTCATCGGATGAGTTTCGATGATACCGAAAAGTTGTTTCAGGATACACCATTAAGTCAAATTGGTTTCGGCACATGCCTGATAATTCTTGGAGGATGCCAGAATCATTCTGGAAGCTTTTTGGAATTTTCTGAGATAAAAACCGGAAATGTTCCGGAGCTGCCGGAGCCACTTCAGATGCGTTTCGCAGATGAAAATCACTAAAACTGAAATTGTTTCGGAACGCGTTGAAAATCATTTTAGTGGGTACTGGAAATTTTCTTAGCCCACATAAATATTTTCAGTTCAATCAGACGCTGAAAAATGTCGTCATGAATAGTGAAAATCAGCTTTATGGTTACTTTATGGAAAGCCACCTTTTGGGGCTTTGCTCCAAAAGATCTTGGGGATGACATGGATGGATAAGAGCCATTTTTTGGGCCCCTCATGGGAGTGTGGCCGGACATATGGGGTATCCCCCCTTGGGGACCCTCTTGTTCATTGGTTTCACTCCTAGGTCCTTGTGGAAGGACTTCATTCATGTGCATTTTGGGTTTTTGTGTGAAACTACCCTACCCCTTGGGATTTCCTATAAATAGAGGTGGAGGGGCAGCCCTCCACACTCATCCCTTTGCTCTCATACAAGTGCCATGCAATGATCTGGCTTCTTCTCTCCCTCCCAGCGAAATAGTTTCGTAGAGCCGAAAGGCTGTCTGGGTTCCGGCAGGAAGTAGTTCTAGACGGCGAAGCCCTGCCGGATAGATGACACCGTATGTGTGCAACTCTGTAGAGAGATCGTAGTTTCGGTCTTAGTTCGTGAGTGCCTCCCGAAGGGCTGTCCGTGTGACCGTACGAGTTTTGAAGGTCCTTTCGAAGGGCTGTCCGAGTGACCGTTCGAGTTTCGAAGGTCCTCCCGGAGGGCTGTCCGCGACACCGTCCGAAGGGCTGTTCGACCGCCTCCCAGAGGGCTGTCTGAGGAGCAGATGACGGTATACATCCTCGCGGTTGGGAGGTTGTAAATCCTAGCTGCGGGGATCTGCACCGCCACTCGTCATCGACTCTACTTCCCGCTGCGCTACGAATCGGTAACGAAAAGGATCAAACCATGTATGCAGTCTCCATAGTGGTCCTGGGCTGGTGCGTAGGTCGGAAAATTTTTGTTTTCTGCTACGTTCCCCAACAGTTGGGACTAATAGGCTAACACAGATTGCGCATTATGTGGTGCAACCGTCCCAAACTGCTTTCATGTAGGACAGGAACATCCTAGAAGGGGTTGTGGTTCTGCATGAAACGCTCCATGAAATCCACACGAAAAAACTAGATGGGGTGGTTTTCAAAGTGGATTTTGAGAAGGTGTGCCACAAGGTAAAATGGCCATTTCTTCAGCAGGCTTTCCGTATGAAAGGATTCGATCAGGCCTGGAGAGACCAGGTATACTTGATCACGAAAAAAAGGGAGTGTTGGAATCAGGGTAAATGATGACATAGGTCATTATTTCCAGACGCACAAGGGTCTGCGACATGGAGATCCAATGTCGCCGATTCTGTTCAACATTGTTGTTGACATGTTGACAATCCTAATTGGAAGGGCCAAGGAAGATGGTCAGGTAGGTGGCCTTGTCCCACATTTAGTTGAAGGGGGAGTATCTATCCTACAGTACGCTGATGATACTATCATCTTCATGGAGCATGATCTAGCTAAATCTAGAAACATGAAGTTAGTTTTATGTTTGTTCGAACAATTATCGGGGTTGAAGATTAACTTCCAAAAAAGTGAATTGTTTTGCTTTGAAAGAGCTGAAGAAGAACAACAAGCTTACAAAGAATTGCTCGGGTGCGAATTGGGATCTTTACCCTTCACGTATTTGGGTATACCAATCCACCATCAAAAATTTTCTAACCCACCATCGCAAGCTTTCTAACAAAGAGTGGAAGATCATTTAAGATCGATTTGAGAAAAAACTGAGCTGCTGGAAGGGAAAGATCATGTCATACGGAGGACGATTGATTTTGATTAATTCAGTTCTCACAAGTATGCCTATGTCTTTATTGTCCTTTTTCGAAGTACCAGTTGGGGTACGAAAGAGGCTAGATTTCTATCAATCGCGCTTCTTCTGGCAGAGCGACAAATTAAAAAGAAAGTACAGACTTGCTAAATGGGATATCATTTGTAGGCCAAAAGACCAAGGTGGTCTAGGCATTGAAAATTTAGAGGTGAAGAACATATGTCTTCTCAGCAAGTGGTTGTATAAGTTATTGGTAGATATGGATGCTGAGGGAGTCCTAGACTAGGGGGTGTCCGGATAGCCGGACTATCATCATCGGCCGGACTCCAAGACTATCAAGATACAAGATTGAAGACTTCGTCCCGTGTCCGGATGGGACTTTCCTTGGCATGGAAGGCAAGCTTGGCAATACGGATATGTAGATCTCCTACCATTGTAACCGACTCTGTGTAACCGTAGCCCTCTCCGGTGTCTATATAAACCGGAGGGTTTTAGTCCGTAGGACGAACAACCATTACAACAATCATACCATAGGCTAGCTTCTAGGGTTTAGCCTCCTTGATCTCGTGGTAGATCCACTCTTGTACTACCCATATCATCAATATCAATCAAGCAGGAGTAGGGTTTTACCTCCATCGAGAGGTCCCGAACCCGGTTTTGACACCGACATTGGTGCTTTCATTGAGAGTTCCTCTGTGTCGTCACCGGTAGGCTTGATGGCTCCTTCAATCATCAACCACCACGCAGTGCAGGGTGAGACTTTTCTCCCCAGACAGATCTTTGTGTTCGGCGGCTTTGCACTGCGGGCCAATTCGCTTGGCCATCTGGAGCAGATCGAAAGTTACGCCCCTGGCCATCAGGTCAGATTTGGAAGCCTAAACTTCACGGCCGACATCCGCGGAGACTTGATCTTCGATGGATTCGAGCCACAGCCGAGCGGGCCGCACTGTCACGATGGGCATGATTTAGCTCTGCCGCCGGACAGTGCCCTGGAAGCCGCATATGAGTCCGCTCCGACCCCTAGTCCGGAGCCGACCATGCAGATCGAGGACAGGTGGCTGGACACCGGCTCGGGAGCTGCAATTTCTACGGCGATGGAGCCGAATACTGACCATGTCCCTCGTAAAGCTCGTGACTCTGAGGTGCCGGACTCCTCGCCGGACTCCGAACCTCCTGCGCCCCTACCAATCGAATCCGATTGGGCGCCGATCATGGAGTTCACCGCCGCGGACATCTTTCAGCACTCACCCTTTTGCGACATCCTGAATTTTCTAAAGCATCTCTCCTTATCAGGAGAGCCCTGGCCGGATTGCGGTCAGGACGGTTGGGATGCGGATGACGAAGAAATTCAAAACCCACCCACCACCCACTTTGTAGCCACTGTCGACGATCTAACCGACATGCTAGACTACGACTCTGAAGACATCGACGGTATAGACGACGATGCCGGAGACGACCAAGAACCAGCGCCTATGGGGCACTGGAAGACCACATCATCATACGACATATACATGGTGGACATCCCAAAGGATGGGAACGGCGAAGAAGCAGCGGAGGCAGATTCCCCTAAGAAACAGGCCAAGCGCCGATGTCAGCGGCGCCGCTCTAAACCCCGCCACAGCAAGAATGGAGATTCCGGCACTGGAGATAATAACACCCCAGAGAGTGCTAAAGACAACCCCCTCCAGCAAGATTCAGTGCAGGAGGACGGAGAAGCCAGCCCTCACGAGAGAGCGGCAGACGAAGAGGTCGAGGATGATAATTACATGCCTCCCTCCGGAGACGAGGCAAGCCTCAACGACGACGAATTCGTCGTGCCCGAGGATCCCGTCGAATAAGAGCATTTTAAACGCAGGCTTATGGCCACGGCAAACAGCCTAAAGAAAAAGCAGCAACAGCTCAGAGCTGATCAAGACCTGCTGGCCGACAGATGGACCGAAGTCCTCGCGGCCGAAGAGCATGAACTCGAACGCCCCTCCAAAAGCTACCCAAAACGCAAGTTGCTCCCTCAATTAGAGGAGGAGGAGTATAAACCCTCATCACTAGCGCACAATATGGTAGACCGACCACCTCGTGGCTGCGACAGAGAGGCATCTAGGCCCTCCACCAGAACCGTACCTCGGCACCGCTCGAAAAGTGCGAAGCCACGGGGAATGCGCCGGACTTGCGGGACATATTGGAGGACAAGGCAATACAATTAAGATCGATCTACGGATCATGTGGTCGCCCCATGATGCGCGACGACTACCATCGTGCCGGATACAGCAACTCCGATCGGGCCGAACACAGTAGACAAAGCTCTCTTGAGCTACATCGTGATATTGCCCAGTATAGAGGCGCCGCACACCCACTATGCTTCACAGATGAAGTAATGGATCATCAAATCCCTGAAGGGTTTAAACCCGTAAACATTGAATCCTATGATGGCACGACAGACCCCGCGGTTTGGATCGAAGACTATCTCCTTCATATCCATATGGCCCGCGGTGACGATCTCCACGCCATCAAATATCTCCCACTCAAGCTTAAAGGACCAGCTCGGCATTGGCTTAACAGCTTGCTAGCAAAGTCAATTGGGTGTTGGGAGGACCTGTAAGCCGCATTCCTCGACAACTTCCAGGGCACATATGTGCGACCACCAGACGCCGATGACCTAAGTCACATAATTCAGCAGCCAGACGAATCGGCCAGACAATTCTGGACACGGTTCCTAACAAAGAAAAATCAAATCGTCGACTGTCCGGATGCAGAGGCCCTCGCGGCCTTCAAACATAACATCCGCGACGAGTGGCTGGCCCGGCACCTATGACAGGAAAAGCCGAAATCCATGGCAGCCCTCACATCACTAATGACCCGCTTCTGTACGGGGGAGGATAGCTGGCTAGCCCGCAGTAATAACCTCAGCAAAAACGCTGGCAGTCCGGATACTAAGGACCACAATGTCAGGTCGCGTCGAAACAAAAACAAACGCCGCGTTAACAGTGATAACACTGAGGATACGGCAGTCAACGCCGGATTCAGAGGCTCTAAACCCGGTCAGCGGAAGAAGCCATTCAAAAGAACCACTCCGGGTCCGTCCAAGTTGGACCGGATACTCGACCGCTCTTGCCAGATACATGGCACCCCTCAAAAGCCAGCTAATCACACTAACATGGATTGTTGGGTATTTAACCAGGCAGGCAAGTTAATTGCCGAAAGCAACGACAAGGGGCTGCATAGCGATGAGGAGGAAGAGACCCGGCCGCCGAACAGTAGAGGACAGAAGGGTTTCCCGCCACAAGTGCGGACGGTAAACATGATATACGCAACCCATATACCCAAGAGGGAGCGGAAGCGTGCACTTAGGGATGTATATGCGATGGAGCCTGTCGCCCCGAAGTTCAATCCATGGTCCTCTTGCCCGATCACTTTTGATCGAAGGGACCACCCCACCAGTATCCGCCATGGCGGATTCACCGCATTGGTTTTAGACCCAATCGTCGATAGATTTCACCTCACCAGAGTCCTGATGGACGGCGGCAGCAGCCTAAACCTGCTTTATCAGGACACAGTGCGCAATATGGGAATAGACCCCTCAAGGATTAAACCTACAAAGACGACCTTCAAAGGCGTCATACCAGGTGTAGAGGCCAATTGTACAGGCTCGGTTACACTAGAAGTGGTCTTCGGATCACCGGATAACTTCTAAAGGGAGGAGTTAATCTTCGATATAGTCCCGTTCCGCAGCGGCTATCATGCTCTGCTCGGACGGACCGCGTTTGCAAAGTTCAACGTGGTGCCGCATTATGCATACCTCAAGCTCAAGATGCCAGGCCCTCGAGGAGTCATCACGGTCAACGCGAACACGGAACGCTCCCTCCGAACGGAGGAACATACAGCGGCTCTCGCGGCAGAAGTACAGAGCAGCTTCTTAAGGCAATTCTCAAGTCCGGCCGTTAAGCGACCAGACATAGCCAAGCGCGCCCGAAGTAACATACATCAAGACCACCTGGCACGTTCCGAGCACGCGTAGCAATGCGGCCCCAACCCCAGCCCTTGCATGATTGCAAGACTAGTCCTTCGCGTACATCATTACGCTCTGGAGATACCATGGGCATAGGGGGAGGGGCACGACCACGACAGGCTGAGAGTGCGGCTCAACCACACCAGGGGCTCCCAAGTGTGTCGCTCTTTTTCTTTTTTCTTTTTCTTACCCACAGGACTCCGTTCACCAGAGGCCCTGTCCGGCAGCAGACCTGCGGAACTAACAATGCAACAGCCAGGAAAGGAGAAAGGCTACGACGAACACTCAGGTGGTCTCCATTACGAGCATTAAATCTGTTTCATACACCATTCCGTAGCCTACCCCTGGAGGGGGACATGTTTAATAGTCCAACCCCTTGCTTACCGCACTACTTGTATCGCTCCGCATTCATAGCAGTATTTCTGAATAAACAATGCATCGCTTTTTGCTTATAATTGCATCTCTTTTTTATATATGTTCGCTTATGACATTTTGCATCCGTACACTTTGGTACGGCCAAATACACCAGGGGCTTATGTTCCCCACATTATGGTGTGATAAGTCCGCACACTTTCACAAGGGCGGCACCCCGAACTTATAGAACTATATGCATCGGCTCCGAATCATGTCTTGGGTCAATAGTTGGGTTTGCCCGGCTCCCATGTTTTGGTACCTTACGTTCCGTTTTATCGGCTAAGGTAGCACTGGGAGAACCACTGCGATTGCGCCCCGATTGAGCTAGGCGAGCGCCTCAGTGGAGAAAGCTAAAACTGACCGTCATGATAAGGTGAGAGTTGGTCGCTGTTCGAGAGGTCTTTTCGAGTCCCTAAAGACTTATGCCGCTTAGAGCGAGGAACCGGCTTTGTCCGGCCCAGGCGTGGATAGCGCCCTGAACTCGGTCTTCCGAATACTAGGGGCTTCGCCGAAATTTAAAATTATAGAATTCTATGGCTAAGTGAGAGTGTTCAAGCATTATAAGTCCGGTTGCCTTGTTCGTCGTGTTGAGCGCCTCCCTAGATGGACCCAAAAATGGGAACAAGAGCGCTCAAGTTTATACCGAACACCCCAGCACTCGTGGCATGGGGGCTGAAGCCGACGACTTGCCATCTCTCAGATTTTATAAACGGCCGCACAGAAGGTAATATTTTAAATTAATAAGCATTGCTTAGCGCATATGAACAAAGTTTTCAGCGCACAGGATAACACATTGCGAGTCTACTCAAATATTACATCTTTGGAGCACTCATCCGCAATCTTGCGGGCACCCTTCAGGACACTTTTATATTACATTTCGGGCATGCGATACTCCTTGCCCGCCGGCGGCGCGTCCGTTAGAAGCTTCTCAGCATCCAGCCTGTCCCAGTGCACTTTTGCACGGGCAAGGGCCCGACGGGAACCTTCAATGCAGGCGGAGCACTTGACGACTTCCACCCAGGGACACGCGTCCACCAGCCGCCGCACTAAGCCGAAGTAGCTCCCAGGCATGGCCTCCTCGGGCCACAGCCGAACTATGAGGCCCTTCATGGCCTGTTCGGCTACCTTGTGGAGCTCAACCAGCTACTTTAGCTGGTCGCTAAGGGGCACCGGATGTCCGGCCTCAGCATATTGAGACCAGAAGACCTTCTCCGTCGAGCTCCCCTCCTTGGCCCGGTAGAATGCGGCAGCATCGGACACGCTGCGAGGCAGATCTGCAAACGCCCCTGGAGAGCTCCGAATTCGGGTAAGTAACAGGTAATTCACTTTCACATGCTTGCTTTGCATGAAAAAAGCCTTACCCGCTGCAATTTTCTTCAAATCCTCAACCTCCTGGAGGGCCTTGTGGGCTTCGGCCTTAGCGGCTTTTGCGCCCTCAAGAGTCGATGCAAGCTCGGACTCTCGAGTCCTCGAGTCGCGCTCCAAACCCTCATGTTTTTTCATGAGAGCCTGGAGCTCTTGCTGCACCTCCGCCACTCTCGCCTCCTGCTTCTCCCGCTCGGCTCGCTCCGCGGCCGCCTTGTGTTCGGCCGCAGACACCGCCTCCTTCAGGGTCGCCACCTCGTTCGTGGCCCCTAGAGCACCCACGTTATCCTTGTTATTTTTCTTGCAACCAAAATCCTTTTCTGTAAGGTACAAATTTAACACGGTGTTACTCACCTTCCATGTCCTTGAGCTGCTTCTTGGCACGGCCGAGCTCACTCTCGGACCGCTCGAGGTTCTGCTCCAAAGCATCGACCTCCGCAGTTAGTGCGGCAGAGGTCAGCAGCGCAGCCTGCAATCCCATATTGACATAATTTTTAGACCTCCTGCGTATATCTTTTAGATCCTCAGTCCGACTTTTCTTTCCGAACATCGAACCGAGCATCAGGTGCTACTGTCTATGCGGTATTACATTACATATTTTAATTTTCTTACCTCCAAGCCCGTTAGAAGGCTGCTGCAGGCTTCGGTCAGCCCGCTCTTGGCGAGCTGAACCTTTTGAATCACCGCACTCATGATAGTGCGGTGTTCTTCCTCGATGGAAGTGCCGTTGAGCGCCTCCAACAAGTTGTCCGGCGCCTCCGGTTGTACGGAGGCTGCCGGTGTCACGGTCTTGCCCTTCTTACAAAGGGGCCGCCTGCCGGACTCTGAAACCACTACAGGTTCCGGTGCGGAGTCCGGCGCAAAGTCCGGGAGGCTGCCTTGCAGCACCTCCGGAGCCTCCTCCTGATGGGTCCCCTCCTGGGATCCCACCTCGGCATCGTCAGTGTCACGGGGAGTTGAGGCGGTCGGAAGGGAATCCACATCCGACGGAGCCAAGGACCCGCTCGATGAAGCGGGAAGATCATCCTCGGCCGGACTACAGATAGTATGCGGCATTAGAAGGACACTACGTGGCACAAAGAGAAATTATAAATCATTCAGGAGTCCGGATACTTACGATTTTGCCGGGGGCTTGGCCCTTGAGGGCCACTCCCCGTCGCCGTCGCCGGCGTTGGTGGAGCAGTCCAGAGGAAGGGTCCTTCCCTTCTTGGACCCTTCGGCCTCTCCCGTTGGGGAAGCCTTCCTTTTCTTCTCTCCCCCCTCTTGGGGCGAGTCCTCTTTCTCCTCCTCGTCTTCGGGGGAGGAGTCCGCCTCGGAGCCATCGGACGACGAGTCCGATACCACCTGGCGCCGGGAACTTCTTCGGGTTCCCGTGGCCTTCTTCTTGGCCTTCTTCTCCGGCACCACATAAAGTGCCGGGACTAGCAGCCCCGTCAAACGGGTATCCGCTGGGTCTTCGGGGAGGGCAGCCGGACAGTTAACCTGTCCGGACGTCCTCTGTCAGTCCTGTTAAAGGCATGGGTATTTTAGGTCCCACATAGAGTCAAAATATGAAAGAAATGAATGTCCCATAAAGGATAACATAGCTTACCACACCGGCCGAGCGCTGCGTGCTGAATCCGCGATCTTCAGTTGCGGATGCGGGGTTTCTCCGCCCTTGAACAGCACCCTCCAGGCAGCTTCGTACGTTGTGTCGAAGAGCCCGCTAAGGGTACGGTGCTGTGCCGGATCAAACTCCCATAGATTAAAGGCCCGTTGTTGGCAGGGGAGAATCCGGCGGACGAGCATGACCTGGATCACGTTGACAAGCTTAAGTTTCTTGTTCACCAGGGTCTGGAGACAGGACAGTTCCTCCGAACTGCCCCATAGCAAGCCCTTCTCTTTCCAGGAGGTGAGCTGCATGGGGGTACCAGATCTGAACTCGGGGGCCGCTACCCATTTAGGGTCACGCGGCTCGGTGATGTAGAACCACCCCGATTGCCACCCCTTGACAGATTCCACAAAGGCGCCCTCGAGCCAAGTGACGTTGGGCATTTTGCCCACCATGGCGCCTTCGCACTCCGCTTGAACGCCCTTCACCACCTTCGGCTTGACATTGAAGGTCTTTAGCCACAAACCGAAATGGGGCTGGATGCAGAGGAAGGCCTCGCACACGATGATAAACGTCGAGATGTTGAGGATGAAGTTTGGCGCCAGATCATGGAAGTCCAGGCCGTAATAGTACATGAGCCCCCGGACGAAGGGATGGAGTGGGAAGCCCAGTCCACGGAGGAATTGGGGAAGAAATACGACCCTCTCATGGGGCCTGGGGGTGGGGATGAGCTGCCCCTCGTCGGGCAGCCGGTGCGCGATGTCGCTGGACAGATATCCGGCGCCGTGCAGTTTCTCGATGTGCCCCTCCGTAATGGAGGAGGCCATCCACTTGCCTCCCGCTCCGGACATGGCTGGAGAAGGTTGATGCGAGATGTGCGGACTTGGGCACTGGAGCTCGAGTGCGCGGAGATGGATAGGCATAGGAGGAAGAAGGCGTAGGTAAAAAAGGTGGATCCTTATCCCCTTATATATGAGCAGACGAAGACTATGCGTCCCCACCGGCCTGATAAAACTCGCCTATCTCCCAAGCGCCACAATCAATGGCGCGGTTGGGTTACCCACGTCCGTATTGATGGGAATCCCGGAATAAGGGGAACACGATCTCTGCTTCGACAAGACGTGCCAAGGAAACCGCTTCGCTAAACGTGCTAAGGTGGTATAGTAAAAACGATTCAAGTAAAGGCTTGGTGGTGGTGTGACGTCACGCCCCAAAATACGTCAGCAGATTGAACTTGTGTACATATTATTCTCTCTACGATGGTATGTGGAATTTATTTTGCAGAGCGGGACACTATCCTGGTGTTCACAGTCTTCTATGAATTAATTCGGAGGAGGAACCCGCCTTGCAATGCTGAACAATATGCGCGCCGGACTCATCGTCATTGAAGCCTGGTTCAGGGGTTACTGAGGGAGTCCTGGACTAGGGGGTGTCCGGATAGCCGGACTATCATCATCGGCCGGACTCCAAGACTATGAAGATACAAGATTGAAGACTTCGTCCCGTGTCCGGATGGGACTTTCCTTGGCGTGGAAGGCAAGCTTGGAAATACGGATATGTAGATCTCCTACCATTGTAACCGACTCTGTGTAACCCTAGCCCTCTCCGGTGTCTATATAAACCGGAGGGTTTTAGTCCGTAGGACGAACAACCATTACAACAATCATACCATAGGCTAGCTTCTAGGGTTTAGCCTCCTTGATCTTGTGGTAGATCCACTCTTGTACTACCCATATCATCAATATCAATCAAGCAGGAGTAGGGTTTTACCTCCATCGAGAGGGCCCGAACCTGGGTAAAAACATTGTGTCCCTTGTCTCCTATTACCATCCGCCTAGATGCACAGTTCGGGACCCCCTACCCGAGATCCGCCGGTTTTGACACCGACAGATGCCATTCGGGCACAGATTTTTCGTAAGAAGTACCTCCAGTCCAAAACCTTGTTCCGGGTGACGATAAGACCGACTTATTCGCCTTTTTGGAAGGGACTCATGCGAGTAAAAGCAGCCTTTTTCAATAGGACAAAATTTGTAGTTGGCAATGGTACCTCCACAAGATTCTGGGAGGATACATGGCTAGGGGAGACGCCCCTAGCAATCCAATATCCTTCTCTCTATAATATTGTTCAGCGAAGAGACGCTTACGTTCCAACAGTACTATAGTCAATTCCTCTTAATATTCAATTCAGGAGGACGCTAGTGGGGCACCGTTGGGAAGCTTGGCTCCATCTTGTGAGAAGATTGATGGAGGTCCAACTCTCTCAACAGCCAGGTCAGTTGTGGTGGAAACTAGCTAAGAATGGGGAGTTTTGGTTAAATCCATGTATTTGGATATTATCAACGATAGCGTTATTCATAGTTCGAAGCATGTTTGGAAAGTCAAAGTGCCTTTAAAAGTCAAAGTGTTTATGTGGTTTGTCCACAAACAGGTTATCTTAACTAAAGACTATTTGGCAAAGCGCAATTGGTTGGGTTCTAAAAGATGTAGTTTTTGTGATAGTGATGAATCAATCAGACACCTCTTTCTCGATTGCCTTCTGGCAAAGATTTTGTGGAGGTCGGTCCACATAGCTTTTAATATTTCTTCTCTGAATTCCATCAACACGTTATTTGGGACGTGGTTAGATGGGATTGATGTAGTAACAGCGGCGCATATCCGTGTAGGAGTATGTGCTTTACTATGGGCATTTTGAAACTGCAGAAACGACTTGGTTTTTAACAGAACAACAAATATTCATTTCTTGCAGGTTATCTTCAGGGCCACTACACTTACCTGTATGTGGTCGCAACTCACTCCGACGGAGGCCAGGGAGCATTTGGTTACTGGATCTATCCGATGGAAGACGGTAGCTCGGGCTATATTCAACCAGTTTGGATGGCGGTCATGTAATAGGATAGGCATTTAGTTTCCTATCTGGTTTATTTACCTGCCGGTTGTGGTGGTACGATTTGTTGCTTTAGTGCTCTGTGTTGAGCACAACCTTTTTTGTTTGAGACTACGAGACTATTGTTGGATCTTTTGCTTATTAATAATATGGCCGTATACATCGTTCTGATGCAAAGGCCGGGGCAAAACCCCTTCTAAAAAAAACAAAAATCATTCCATTCAGAGATAAGCACAGATATGTCGAACTGCAAATCATCACTCGAGGCAAGCTTCTTGCCATGATTTTACATATATCATTCTGACCACCAGCTTCACAACCAAGCTTCTTGCCATGATCTCCTCAGGCACATTTAGGACACGCATTAGGACTTCAAATAAATTATGGTAGGTCACTAGTTTCTACCAATATCCTCCTCCAGGTGTGTCGCAAGCTGATGATCCTAGCAGTACGGACAGAGATGTCACGGACAATGGCGTTGCGCCACTAGTGATAGGCATGGGCTGGGTAGTGGGTTCCCTGCTCCACTGCTTGCAGGTTTTGGTCACCTCTCGAAATATCCGGCTACCCTCGGTTACCGAGCTTTTGGAAACCCCATGGTAAATGATCCTTTCGAGCAAAAAAAAGGGAAACATTGATTTTTTTTTAATTTGAACGGCTCATCTATAGTAAAACAGAGGAGACACCATCATTGAACAAATGCCCAACGATGGCTTAGTGGTGCTGCTCCACTTAGGCCTTCTGTATTGATTTTTACAAAAGATAACAAAGAGCTATGCAGGGCTCGAACTCGAGACATCCAACGACATAATAACAGGTGAAAAACCACTGTGTCATGGGCAAGGTTATGTATAGAAGCAGTTCCGCATCTATTTGAGTTGCTCCAGATATTTGAATTTGAATTTCATTTGAAATGCTCAAATGGTATTTGTTCAGTATTTCATGGTAATCATGGTAACCGTGTTTTTCGATGACCCCCCGCGCCCCTATGTAATTTTGATGTGTTAGGTAGCCAAAACCTTGGCTAGCACCATTAGTGGGTTTGCCACCACACTACTAGGGAAAACCCTAGCAGTAGCATGGGGTTTTAGTCTAGCAGTAGCGCGGGTGGGGCGCGCTATTAGTATGGCCTACAGCTAAACTTTGGCATTATCGCAGTTCACTCACGCGCTACTGCTAGAGCAGATAGCAGGGCGGGAGATGGATTGAGGCACTACCTTTCTCAGCAAGCGATTAGAAAATGAACCAATGACGTACTAGTCAGCCGGATGATGTGGAGATGTTATGGATCAGGAAAGTCATATGATTGTGGACGTCCTAAGACAAACGACTTATTTCTATCATGTGGTTAAACACATAAATCAACTAACGAAGGAAATATGTACCTCGCAGCATGTAGTTCGTAAAAAGAAACTGTCGAGCAGCATGTATGTTCAAGAACACGTTATTAATTTCTAACGATTTCTTGTGGTTATCTCACGCGTAGGTTAGCGAGACGGCAGATGCCACAGGGTTGAGCTGAGGGCAAGGCCGCTATGGAGATCAAGGGACGTGATTGGGCAAGCAGCACGCGGTGGTTTACCCAGGTTCGGGGCTCTCCAGAGATATAATATCCCCACTCTTGCATGTCTGAATATAGATGCGGTATATGTCTGGCTGTACAGAGTTGCTCCTAGAGCTGAATTAGATAAGGGAGCTATGGGTCACTGGCCTCACACTACAAGAAACCTGTTAATCCATGACGGATTCCTGATGACTTTCTAGAAATCCATCACACATAGGGCGACATCGATGAGGGTTTCTCTGATCCGTCAGGCAAACTATCACAAAGTGAGCGGGGATACGACTGGCCCTTCAAAATGGTAGTCCCATTATGACAAACATGCAGACCGTCATGGAAACCGTCATGGATGTGAGTAAGTGGTGTGTCGTACTTCCATCTGGACCGTCACAAAGGACTTCTACTGATGTATCGTGCTTCCATCAATCCTGGGTGGGGCAAAACTCGCGTTCTGATTGGTTGGTCAACCATCCCACGGATCGAGAACCGCGACCGTCCGATACACCAACATCCAACGTCCCATACACCACCACTCTTCTATTCTTTCTCCCACCAACCCCATTCACCGACGCCACCTCTCCCCCTGTCGGTGACCTCCTCCTCCCCCCCCCTCTCCTGTCGGCGACCTCCTCCCCCTCTCTCATGCCGGCGACCTCCTCCCCCTCTCACTGCCGGCGTCCTCCCACCTCTGTTGCCGTCTCCGCCGCCGTCACACCCTCTTCCCCTCCCCTCTCCTTGCCTCACAACCAAGATCCAGCGGGATCTCGCCGTGAAGCTAGTCCCTAGATCCACGGTTGAGTGACGGGAGAGGAGCTTCTTCTCCGGCCACGTCTGGGTGATGCTGCCTTGGTTAGTGCAGAGGTAATTTTCTCGCTCCCTCTGACTACTGCTATGGCCAGATTCACCGCTCGCGTCCATCCGCAGCCCACCCTGGTGGCTATGGTTTCGGGGTCGGCTGGGGCGCCGGTGGCTAGTGACGGGTGAGGAGCTTATTATCCTCTCTCTCCTTCTCCCTCCCTCTAATATCTTGACTTCCTTTCTTGCAGGGAGGAGGAACGTGTAGAGGACTGCTTGGGAAGATGCTGCTGCTTGGAACGTCCATGAGATGCCACTACAGATCTGATTCTCAAGGTCACCTTACCTTCGTGATACACATCTTCCAATTGTTCTTGCTGCTCAGATGAATGATACGATTTTTCTTAATAGGGATTATAAGATTTTGATCAATATGGATAGATGAATCACAGGAAAAAAGATTGTAGTTTGTTTCACTTTAGGCCAAAACTCTAGCTTTGGAGGTAGATTCACTTGAAACTAAAACTGTTAAATGCCTACTAGGGGCAGGGCGGTTCAGTATGGGGCATGGGTGTACAGATGTACACCCAAAATAATCTGCAAAAAAAATTCTTATATATAGGCTTATATAACAGAGATACTACTAATATACAATCTTATAGGCCCAAATGGCGCGTTTGTGGAGCATCCCAGCAGCAGGCAGCCACTTATGTCCACCAGGACTTGTCCACGCACGCACGAGCACGAGAGAAAGACTCGCCCAGACCAAGCATTCTTTCTGCCCCACTGTTGTTCCCATGGACGAAGCGGCAGCGCGAGCCACACGCCCAAACCAGATGTAGATGGGCATGGCGAGGGAGCCACTAGCGCACAAGCCGCCCAGCACCATGCCTGCATCTGCCGGTGGGGAGGAGCGATGGCCAGATGCGGGACCAAGCGCCATAGCACCAGAGAGGTTCGCGGCACGTCGCCGCAATCGTAGACGTTGGGGAGGGGACAGTTAAGCGATTGACTCCAACGCTAGAGCCAATCTGTAAGCCTAAGATGAATCACTGAATCCCTTTCCATCTTCCAAGTTCCAACTCTGATTTTTTTGTTCATTCGGTTCATTGTGAAATCACAAATGAATGTGTAGCTGTTATTTGATTCAGAGAGAAATAGCTGTAGATCTGAATGAGAAGTGAGGATTTGATTGATTTTATTAGCAGAATAATAACAAAAGAATTCTCTTCAAATTATAGACAGTAGATCATCCAATACTCAAGAGGAAGAACATTGATTTCACAACTTTATGGAGTAGAGTTGGAACAAATCAAACGCATGTATTCAGGTTGAGCAACAAGTGCAAGATGTATTGAAAACATGAGAAATTATTGTTAGTGTCCGGTAACGTACCTAGGTGAAAACTGACCCCGTTGTTTCTTCTTTGAACATCTATCTACACATTTGAGAAGTAGGCCAAATGCCGAGTATAAAATTCTAGTTAGAAAAATAATTAGGTTCTTGGTACATGACCACCCCAAGCATGACTGATTGCTGGAGTTATTATTTTCTAGCATCAAACGTTGGTATTGCTGATTGCTGGCAGAAGTGGTGTTTACTTGTCGAATTCAACTATTGGCTTGTTTCTGTAACTTATTCGACTTTAGAGCAGAATTTTGCATAGCTTACAAAGAGGTGGAAATTTCTGTTAGGTTTGGTTAGTATCATGCAGTGCAATGTACATACAGAAACGAACATGTAACTGCATACTGGACGTTCTTGCTGTTTTTGGCGATCAACTTTTATCTCAATGTTGTTTGTTTCGATAGGACATTTATTTCAACGATCTTAGTAAAAAAAATTCTAGCCACATATACTACCTCCGTTCTGGTTTGTTGGTCCCCATTATATTTTTTGCCAAATTTTGACCATAGATTTAATTAATAAAATGTTCATGCATGTCATAAAAAATTATATCCTTCAAAACTATGTTCAAATACGAATCCAACAGTATAATTTTTGTTGACATGAATTAACATTTTATTATTTAAAACTTTGATCAAACTCTGGCACAAATTACAAAGGGGACCAATAGACCAGGATGAAGGTAGTAGTAACTGATTGATGCTCTAATTTCCACGGTAGATATTCCACCAACCATCATACTATTAATATTTATATTTGATTTATTTCTGTGTGATACTAAGACATGCCTATGTGTTCTTTCTGCATGCCAAATCATTTTCTGCCTGCTAAAGTGTGCATGTTGACTGAAAATGCATTAATTCATGTATATTTTTCCTTGTACTAGTCATTTTATTGTGGGTGAGCTAATTAGTGTCATTTAAAATAAAGGTTTATATGAATGTTTCCCATAATTTATTCATCGTGATAGTTCTCACAACTTTTTCTGCTATTCTTTTGTAGGTAATTAAGGTAGAACAGAAGACACTTGGGTTTGGTTTAGAAGAGTTACTCCACATGGATAGGAACAATGATACTACTGGGAACACGATACATGTGTATCTAAATGTCCAGTGTGACTGATTTGTAATTTTAATATGTTTTTTGATCAGAATTTTGTAGTTGTGCACTATAGTATTGTTTTTGGCTAAATAGAGATTCTTTACTTCTTTCATGTGGATCAAATATTTGGCATTCTGGGTCGAAGATCGGTTGGAATAGACGAAGGCCAATAATAATTTAAAACATGGTTCTATAATCAATGTGTACGGAAGGCAAACTAGAAAGAATATAAAAATATTTTAAAAGGGGTGAAAGCCCAATAAACAATGGACTATATGGGCCTAAATATTTCTAGAAAGATAAATGGGCTGTATTGTTGGGCTGCCAAGTCACATCCACCATGATGCCACATCAGCTGCCATGTCATGTACATCCATGACAGATAGGTCTGTCATAATGGTTCAGGCCTGTTTAGGGCGGATGGGCCTAGAGCAGACCGATGACGGTCAACAATCCGTCATGGAGGGCACGGTGTCAAATTATGACGCGCTATACATGACGGATTTATAATCCGTCATGGACACCCATCGATGATAGTTTTTCACTATTACTGTTATGGATTAACAGATTTCTTGTAGTGTCATGTATATATGTGTGAATGTGTGTGTGGGCATATGAGCCCGTGAGTGTGTGGGTGTGGTGCACTTGGCACCAGTGGCCGTGTGAGAGTGAATGGAATGGTGGTGGGTGGATTAGTGCCCTTATGTATGAGTAGTGGGCATGGGTGTGTGTGACGTGAGATGTAAGCTACACTGAGTAGCATACATCTCAAGCCGTGTGTAGCTTGTAATCTAGGCTATGTTTGTCCCTGAGGCATTTTATAAATCAATGCCCAAGGGACAAGGTACACTGTAGATGATGTCGTGTGTGACGAGTGAACAGGTATGCTTTATCAGCAACAGTGGTCGCGGTATGGACGTCTTGTTGGTCTTGTTGTTGTCGGGCCGATGCGGCGGTTGACTTCGCGTAGCAGGCCGGCTAGAGCAGCCAGACGGAGAGCCGGTCGGGCAGCCGGGGTGGCGAGCCAGCAGGAGCAGCCGGACCTGGGCGCTGGTCGCCCCGATGTTTTTCAAGCATCGTCTGTTGTCATGGGCCTACCCGAGGGTCATCCACCCGATTGTAACCTCCGAGCCTCCGGGCAACTTGGAAAAGTTGAGCGGAGTGTTTAGCGGGCGTCGATGAAGCAGAAGATGTCCATGACGGCTGGCTGCGGACCGCAGCCGACGCGGCTTGCTTCCTGTGTGGGTCTGCGAGCGCATGATGTATCGTCCGAGCCTCCAGGCAACTTGGAAAATTTGGGCGGGTTGTCTTGCTGTTGATGATGAAGCCGACAGCTATGTCGAGGGTGCCGGAAGCGGACACGGAGTCCGCCGGCTGGTGGACACAGGGCCCTACCGGGCGCGGACGCGGAGTCCACCGACTGAGTCGGAGCGCGTGAGCGCACCCACTGGGTTTAGCCTCTGAGCTTCCAGCAACTTGGAAAGTTGGGCGGAGGTTCTTGTTGATGATGAAGCGGATGGTGGCATCATAAACGCCAGTTGCAGCCGGCGTCAGGCCTGCAACCCGCATGTAGCATCTGAGCCTCCAGGTGAGGAGGGGGTTCCCCCAGCGATGATCATGCAAAAGACAAGGTTAGTCCGGGTAGACATATCTAATGTTTGCTTTTAGCATTGCAAGTTTTATGCGGAGGTGCCGACTCGGTTTCATCCGAGCCCCCTTCAGTCTTTTTCATGTCCCCTTCGCTCTTTGGCTTTGCCTCTTGTTAGCTAGACAGCCGGGAGCTAATCTATAGCTGTTATGAAGAGTGACCGTGGAGTGGAGCGTACAATACTCAGACTACAGGAGCAGATTCGATTGAGTATATACTCATAAAGAAAACGGCCGGGTTGCCCAAGCCGTCTTCTCTGGAACGTTTTTTCGCATGGGGTGACCTCCAGCTTTTGCTCTCGCTTGCTGGACAGCCGCGCGGTGGTCTGTGGCTGAGAGTGGGCCTTCGGTACCCCATGTGCTACTAAGCCGTCTGCAGGAGCGAACGTATCAGGCCGAGATTAGCTGGCGTCGAGGAGAACAATAGTGCGACTGTAAAGAAGCGTACGAGGTCGCCGAAGGTCGCTCGGGGTTGTCCGTGTTTGCGCGGTGAAGAATTACACGAGTGAGGAGCTCACATTAATTTTCGTGTAGACGAGGCGGATGTTCTCGATGACACTCGGCTGCCGGCTTGTATTTGACGGATCCCGCGCACTAGGTGTAGCCTCCGGGTGGTCGATCGGTGTGCCAGCCGGCCAGACCCGACCGCTCGGGTGTCACAGCGAACAGGTAGTTGGGCCGGCTCGCAAGCCGGCCAGGCATCGGCAGGCAGTGACGTGCCCTTGCAAACACAGCCGTCATCTTTTTTTTCACAGTCAGGCTCTTTCTTTTTTCCAGACGGCTCCACATTTTTTTGCCCGGCCCACTCTTCTTATTTTTCTGTCTCTGCCTTTCTTGGGGCAGCTAACCGATGCAGGGCAGGGCAGTCGTTGCACGCGCGTGCGTGGTTGGCTAGTGGCAAGCCAGCAGCGGGCGAGCCGACCGCGGGAGCAGGTGGGCGCGGCGGGCGTGAGCTGTCAAGCGCACGGAGGCCGCCCTGCGGGGCGGCGAGCCGGCCGGGTGAGGCTGCGAGCCGACTAGCCTGCGGGAAGCCGGCTGGGCGGTGCACTGGGTGATGAGGAGGTCAAACCGGCGCAGGAGCCGGCCGGGACGGTGCGGCGAGCTGGCAGGAGACTGGGTGGGGTAGGTGGCACGGGGGCGGCGAGCCGGCCGGATGTGATGCGGGCAGAGCCGGCAAGCGGCCTGGTCACCGTGTTGCGGGCGGAGCCGGTAGCGGACCCGGCGGGCGGAGGAGCAGCGAAGGCGGCGAGCAAGCCAGCTGGGATGCGGGCGTAGCCGGCAAGCGACCGGGTCGCGCGGAGCCGACACGCAGGCAGGCGGCGAGGCGGCCAAGCACGGTGGACGGGGTCGGGCGAGGCGAGGGCGGTTGAGCACGTTGAAGGTGACGCACTAGGAGGGGAGGCACTATAGGTGACGCCGTGGTACTGTGGTTGACGACGTGATACTGTTGATGATGATGGGTACTGTAGATGAACAGCGCGCGCCTACGCATCGACAATGGAAGGGGGATGGCTGTCGCATCCGTAGTGTCCGATGGGACGCTGCGACGCGACGCGGCGGTTGACTTCAGGGTGAGCAGCGACGCACGCACAGAACCCATGGCAAGGTCGAGCGCCAGGCAGGCGAAGCGCAGCTGCGGGGATGTCGGGCCAGGCTCTGTCCCTTTTCTTTTGTTGCATGAGGATGAGGGACGGAGCATGTACGGTGACGAGCGGCGCGTGCACGAAGCAGCAGCAGAGAACAGCCAGGCGGCTCATCGCGGATGGGGGAGTGGCAGCAGACGGGAGGCTGGCGGCTTTGGCATGCGGTTGGTGGAGCGGCGATAGGCAGGGGTGCCTCTAGCGGGACTGCAGTGAGAGACGGCCGCGGGCGAAGCAGCGCGTGGCTGAGTGCAGGGGCGGGCATGCTCGCAGGTGGCGGAGCTCAAGCGCGACGAGGAGGTGGTGCGGGACATTGGTGCTGGCGGTTGTGCTAGGAGACAGCGGCTGGAGATCCTGCGAGCTAGGGCAGAGGGGGTGAGCCAGGAAGCAGCTTGGGCGGGGCGAGGTACCAGCGCGGCTGGAGAGAAAGAGGCGCCGCGGGAGGTGGCCGACGTGCGGAATGCGCGGCCTTGGGGTGGAGGAAGCGGCCCGCAGCGACGAGCAGAGGAGGAGCAAACCTATGGCCGTTATCTGACCAAGATACATGCATTATCCAACTTGCATCTGAGCTGGTGTACGAGGAGTGCATGGCTACATCATCTGGGAAGTGTATGGGGATTATACGACCATTATCTGGGGTTTGTACAGGCCATGCTCGACTTGTGTCTCACCGGTGTATGGGACGTGTATGACCATGGTTTGGGGAACGGTGTGCAGAGGCAGCAACAAGCAGCTGCTACCGCAGCAGCCCACGGCGAGGACGCGGTCGACCCGCGGCGTGTTGAAGTCGAGCCTCTGAGTGCCGCCGAAGACACGGCGCGACGCCGCGATGATGATGACGAAAATGGTCCTGCCTGGACCATGGGTCCAGCAGCAGCGAGCCCCACGGTGGGCGCCAACTGTGGTGGTTATCTCGCGGGTGGGTTCGCGAGATGACGTATCCCATGGGCTGCTGTGGAGATCAAGGGATGGGATTGGCCAAGCAGCACACGATGGTTACCCAGGTTCAGAACTCTCCGAAGAGATAATCCCCCTACTCCTGCATGTCTGAATATACATGCGGTATATGTCTGGCAGTACAGAGCTGCTATGGGTCACTAGCCTCATGTATATATGTGTGAATGTGTGTGTGGGCATATGAGCCCGTGAGTGTATGGGCCTGGTGCACTTGGCACCAATTGCCGTGTGAGAGTGAATGGAATGGTGGTGGATGGATTAGTGCCATTATATATGAGTTGTGGGCATGGGTGTGTGTGGCGTGAGATGTAAACTACAATGAGCTCTACAAGAAATCTGTTAATACGTGACGGTTTCAATTTTTCATGGACCTGCATCAAACTGTCATCGAGGGACGGACGTGACGGATTTAGATTCCGTCATATATATCCCGTCATAATTTAACCACAGCACGCTCCATGACGGATCATCAAAAACTGTCACGGACCATGACGGTTCTTAACCGTCATCAGTGGTGGTTAACTGGCATGCTCCTAACGGTGTTAGCTTGTCTACCACTTCATCATCTGACATGGATCTGACATGTCAGCCCATGTTGTAATCAGCCCATCTAAAATTTTGGCCTACTAAATTTCAACTCACTCCAAGAGTGGTGGACCATATAGTAATAAACCCAATTTGAATTTAGTGCCATTACTTTCAAGAAAGGAGGCCCACTAATTTCACTCCAGGACATTAGCCCATCACACATTTCTCTTGGTCCATGGAAATTTTAAGCCAATAATAATTTAACAACAAATATGTCCTTGGGTCCTTGAGAACAAAAAATTACATACACACACCCAAAAGTACACCTGTACGGGAGCAAAAAAAGGACCCAAAAAAGATTAATTCTACAAGCATGTCTCTGAGAATACTATGCTACTCTACAGCCAGCAGCACACCCATCAAGCAACGCATAATGCTCGTCGGGGGTCAACCAGGGGTCGTCCCGCATTCCTGGCGATGGATCCGCTCGTCATGTCTTTGTTGCTGAAAATGCTCCCATAAACCAATATCTGCCACATGATGAAAACTATGTCACACTATAAAATATTATAGTCAGTAGGTTAAAATAGAAGTAGAAACAGGAAGTAGCTTACTACACGTTATCAAGTTCTACATTTTTTTTCTTTGCCATGATGCAAAGTAGTGAAACAAAATCATTCGTGTGAAAAGAAACAACTTTTGGCAACAAAAAGGAATGATGATGGTAAAAGTACAGTTTTTTAGGTTTTCTCTCAAGTCCTACATCCACGCATCTGTAAAACAAGTCCATTCTAGCAAGATACACAGTCACAGCTGAATTTATATCTAACAAGCTGGATCTTCCAAATTAACTCCCAAAAGATCAATACGAAAGCAACATGAAGAACGGTGCTTGTTAGAAAAAAAGAGCTATATCATATTGTGTGGATCAGCATTACCTTGCCCTGATTAAATATGTGTAACAGTGGAAGAGAATCAGATCCACTAAACCATCATCAACTAATCAAGCTCACATATTCATCTCATCAACTGAATCCACCTCTAAACTGAACCAAAACATGATTTGTATTCAGATTGCAAGTATCATCCAGATTTTGGGTAAAGTTGGGAGAGGATCACCACGCTAGGAGGTAAGGAAGACGCAGCCATGAATGAGCTCGTCCAGGCAATGTAGGATAGGATGCAGGGGCTGAGGGGGTGCTGGACTTGCTGCTGCACCTCATCCGGCAAAGAGAGCTCATTGGGAGCGGCTGCGTCGAGGAGAAGGACGTCTTGTATGCCACTGGATGGGTGGAGAAGGCAGTAGGCGTTAGTGGCATAGAAATCAACCCTACTAAATAGTTCAAATTTGACAGCACAAGCAGCCTGTCCAGAATATGATTGTAAGAGAGAAGAACACTGTCCAAGAAAAAGAGACACAGAAACCGCACGCGAGACAGTAGCAGGACCATTCATCCAGGGAAAAGAAGAGGTAGCAAAAGCAGCAGCAGGTAATCCTTATAACTAAAGGCTAAGCATCCATCATTGGCTCCAGTCAGCTACTTCATAGTAACTAACACCAGCGAATAAAAAGTAGCACGATTAACTTGTCATATAATCTAAACATTTGAAGTTCAAGTACAGATTTGATGTTATATAGCTAAAGAGCAGTTGCAATAACAAATGTCTAGGATACCAAATGGTCATCCTTCCAACAGGAAGTATATTCCAAGGTACTGATGTTATGTAGGCAAACTAAAATTTTAAAGTACTAATTCTTTGAACGAGAAGTATATGTCGAGGGCGTTACTACAAAGCCGAAACCAGCATGATAGCAGAGGTAAACATTACAGGGAACCACAAATTAGTAAGATACAGGCCCCAATGTAGTACCCATACACATGGATGTATTAGTATCGTAGAGAACATTTGCACGCAAGAGATCAGATTATTTTTCTAGAAAAATGCAAGACTGTAGTTAATGGAAGAACTCGTTTCTACAGAAAAATATACATGCTCGGCAGTACAGATGTTGTAGAGATATTGAATCAATAATATAAAAGTTTCACCGTTGATGTTGTACGGACAAATATTCATGGCTGACTGGTGGCCCAGTAGTTAAGATACTGAATCGATACTATTAAAGTATTAGTGCTGATGTTGTACAGATTAATAACAGATTCCACACACAAATGTATAAAAGGTTCAGAGCGATTCCACACTACTTCAGACATCTTTCTGAACTTATCTACACACCGAGCTTCTGTATATAGGCTACACAATCAGCTTGCCATATAATATAAACATAATGTCAAATTTGACATTATGTAGATATGTAGCTAAAGAGCAGCTGCAATAACAAATGTTCAGGATATAAACTGTTAATCCTTCCAACAGGCAGTATATTCCAAGGTACTGATGTTACGTAGACACTAACATTTTAAAATACTAATTCTTCGAATGAGAAGTATATGTCAAGGACCGGACTACAAAGCCAAATCCATCATGATAGCAGAGGTAAACACTACAGGGGAAACACAAACTAGTGAGCTACAGGCCCAATGAACTACACATACACGTGGATGTATTATTATCTCAGAGTACATTTGCACGCAAGAGACCATCTTTTTTCTTTTTATAAAAATGCAAGAGTGTAGTTAATGGAAGGCAAGTCATTTACCCAATGCCAGCAAGTGTTGTGTTACAAAGATTTTAGATTTCTACACACAAAAATGCATGCTCGGCAGTGTGTACTGTGAAAACTGTATGCTGCTGCAACATTTAACTATGCGCAGAACTCAACCCATAAATTATTACTTGAGTACTAATTGGTATTTTTATTTGAAAATATTCTAATATGTTGAGCATGGTCATGCACCCAGATCCAGTCATCCAAACAAGGTAAGCAATATCAACAATATAATCAAATCCACACAGCAGCACCACCAACGCAAGAGATGATTGGTACTTGAGCAGCAAGCATGCAGCGGCAACCAATCGATAGAGAGGAAGAGGGAGGGAGCGAGCAGGGGAAGAACAACCTGGGGCCGAGCTGGTCGCGGTAGAGTTGCTAGGCCGCGAATTCAGGAAAGGAAATCGACCAACCTCCGTACAGTCCGGGGTTAGCGCCATGGACCACCCAGAGAAGGAAGAGGAGGCTAACCTTGGCGTAGAACAACGCGCAGAAGGAGCCGACCTTTGGTGCTGCTCGGCAGATCCGGAAGTAGCGCCGCAATTCAGGAAGAGCCTTGGCCTGCTCATTCTGGGGGGGGGGCTAGTTTATGGAGTGAATATGAGAGTAGGGGATGTGGGTGGGGCGGTGGCGGTCAGGGAGAGGGGCACGGAGGTAGCCGGTGGTGGGGGCGGACGAGGGAGAGGGAGATGGATAAGATTGAGTTGGGCGATGGTGAAGGAAATATGCCCTAGAGGCAATAATAAAGTTATTATTTATTTCCTCATATCATGATAAATGTTTATTATTCATGCTAGAATTGTATTAACCGGAAACATAATACATGTGTGAATACATAGACAAACACAACGTCACTAGTATGCCTCTACTTGACTAGCTCGTTTATCAAAGATGGTTCTGTTTCCTAGCCATGGACAAAAGAGTTGTCATTTGATTAACGGGATCACATCATTAGGAGAATGATGTGATTGACATGACCCATTCCGTTAGCCTAGCACTTGATCGTTTAGTATATTGCTATTGCTTTCTTCATGACCTATACATGTTCCTGTAACTATGAGACTATGCAACTCCCGTTTACCGGAGGAACACTTTGGGTGCTACCAAACGTCACAACGTAACTGAGTGATTATAAAGGAGTACTACAGGTGTCTCCAAAGGTACATGTTGAGTTGGCGTATTTCGAGATTAGGTTTTGTCACTCCGATTGTCAGAGAGGTATCTCTGGGCCCTCTCGGTAATGCACATCACTATAAGCCTTGAAAGCAATGTAACTAATGAATTGGTTACGGAATGATGCATTACGTAACGAGTAAAGAGACTTGCCAGTAACGAGATTGAACTAGGTATTGGATACCAACGATCGAATCTCGGGCAAGTAACATACCGATGACAAAGGGAACAACGTATGTTGTTATGCGGTTTGACCGATAAAGATCTTTGTAGAATATGTAGGAACCAATATGGGCATCCAGGTTCCGCTATTGGTTATTGACCAAGAATAGTTCTAGGTCATGTCTACATAGTTCTCGAACCCGCAGGGTCCGCACGCTTAACGTTACGATGACAGTTTTATTATGAGTTTATAAGTTTTGATGTACCGAAGTTTGTCCGTAGTCCTGGATGTGATCACGGACACGACGAGTCTCGAAATGGTCGAGACATAAAGATCGATATATTGGACGGCTATATTCGGACACCGGAAGTGTTCCGGGTGATTTCGGAGAACACCGGAGTGCCGGAGGGTTACCGGAACCCCCCGGGAGAAGTAATGGGCCTCATGGGCCTTAGTGGAGAGAGAGAGGGGCGGCCAAGGTGGGTCGCACGCCCCCTCCCCTCTGGTCCGAATTGGACTAGGAAGGGGGGCGGCGCCCCCCTTTCCTTCTCCCTCTCCCCCTTCCTTTCCCCCTCCTAGTAGGAGTAGGAAAGGGGGAGTCCTACTCCTACTAGGAGGAGGACTCCTCCTCCTGGCGCGCCCTCTAGGGCCGGCCGGCCACCCCCCCTTTCTCCTTTATATACGGGGGCGGGAGGGGCACCCTAGGACACACAAGTTGATCTACGAATCGTTCCTTAGCCGTGTGCGGTGCCCCCCTCCACCATATTCCACCTCGGTCATATCGTCGCGGAGTTTAGGCGAAGCCCTGCGCCGGTAGAACATCATCATCGTCACCACGTCGTCGTGCTGACGGAACTCATCCCCGAAGCTTTGCTGGATCGGAGCCCGGGGATCGTCATCGAGCTGAACGTGTGCTGAACTCGGAGGTGCCGTACGTTCGGTACTTGGATCGGTCGGATCGTGAAGACGTACGACTACATCAACCGCGTTGTGCTAACGCTTCCGCTTACGGTCTACGAGGGTACGTGGACAACACTCTCCCCTCTCGTTGCTATGCCATCACCATGATCTTGCGTGTGCGTAGGAAATTTTTTGAGATTACTACGTTCCCCAACAGTGGCATCCGAGCCTAGGTTTTATGCGTTGATGTTATATGCACGAGTAGAACACAAGTGAGTTGTGGGCGATACAAGTCATACTGCTTACCAGCATGTCATACTTTGGTTCAGCGGTATTGTTGAATGAAGCGGCCCGGACCGACATTACGCGTGCGCATGCGCGAGACTGGTTTTACCGCCGTGCTTTACGAATGTTAAAACATCACTAACTTGATGAACTATCGTTGTGGTTTTGATGCGTAGGTAAGAACGGTTCTTGCTAAGCCCGTAGCAGCCACGTAAAACTTGCAACAACAAAGTAGAGAACGTCTAACTTGTTTTTGCAGGGCATGTTGTGATGTGATATGGTCAAGATGTGATGTCATATTTTATTGATGAGATGATCATGTTTTGTAACCAAAGTTATCGGCAACTGGCAGGAGCCATATGGTTGTCGCTTTATTGTATGAAATGCAATCGCCCTATAATTGCTTTACTTTATCACTAAGCGGTAGCGATAGTCGTAGAAGCAATAGTTAGCGAGACGACAACGATGCTACGATGGAGATCAAGGTGTCGCGCCGGTGACAATGGTGATCATGACGGTGGTTCGGAGATGGAGATCACAAGCACAAGATGATGATGGCCATATCAGATCACTTATTTTGATTGCATGTGATGTTTATCTTTTATGCATCTTATCTTGCTTTGATTGACGGTAGCATTATAAGATGATCTCTCACTAAATATCAAGATAAAAGTGTTCTCCCTGAGTATGCACCGTTGCCAAAGTTCGTCGTGCTCAGACACCACGTGATGATCGGGTGTGATAAGCTCTACGTCCATCCACAACGGGTGCATGCCAGTTTGCACACGCAAATATGGCCTCACATATGCACACTCAGGTTAAACTTGACGAGCCTAGCATATGCAGATATGGCCTCGGAACACTGAGACCGAAAGGTCGAGCGTGAATCATATAGTAGATATGATCAACATAGTGATGTTCACCATTGAAAACTATTCCATTTCACGTGATGATCGGTTATGGTTTAAGTTGACTTAGATGATTAGAGAGATGTCTATCTAAGTGGGAGTTCTTAAGTAATATGATTAATTGAACTTGAATTTATCATGAACTTAGTCCTGGTAGTATTTTGCAAATTATGTTGTAGATCAATAGCTCGCGTTGTTGCTTTCATATGTTTATTTTGATATGTTCCTAGAGAAAACTGTGTTGAAAGATGTTAGTAGCAATGATGCGGATTGGATCCATGATATGAGGTTTATACTCATTGCTGCACAGAAGAATTATGCCCTCGATGCACCGCTAGGTGACAAACCTATTGCAGGAGCAGATGCAGACGTTATGAACGTTTGGCTAGCTCAAAATGATGACTACTTTATACGGCTTAGAATCGGGACTTCCAAGACGTTTTGAACGGCTTAGACGGCTTAGAATCGGGACTTCCAAGACGTTTTGAACGTCATGGACCATATGAGATGTTCCAAGAGTTGAAGTTAATATTTCCATCAAATACCCGAGTTGAGAGATATGAAGTCTCCAACAAGTTCTATAGCTAAAAGATGGAGGAGAATCGCTCAACTAGCGAGCATGTGCTCAGATTGTCTGGGTACTTCAATCGCTTGAATCAGGTGGGAGTTAATCTTCCAGATAAGATAGTGATTGACAGAATTCTCTAATCACCATCACTAAGTTACTAGAACTTCGTGATGAACTATAGTATGCAAGGAATGACGAAAACGATTCCCGAGCTCTTCGTGATGTTGAAATCGACGAAGGTAGAAATCAAGAAAGAGCATCAAGTGTTGATGATTGACAAGACCACTAGTTTCAAGAAAAGGGCAAAGGAAAAGAAAGGGAAACTTCAAGTAGAATGGCAAACAAGTTGTCACTCCCGTGAAGAAGACCAAAGCTGGACCAAAGCCTGAAACTGAGTGCTTACACTGCAAAGGAAATGGTCACTGGAAGCGGAAATGCCCTGAATATTTGGTGGATAAGAAGGATGGCAAAGTGAACAAGGGTATATTTGATATACAGGTTATTGATGTGTGCCTTACTAGTGTTTATAGTAGCCCCTGAGTATTTGATACTTGTTCGGTTGCTAAGATTAGTAACTCGAAACAGGAGTTACAGAATAAACAAAGACTAGTTGAAGGGGAAGTGACGATGAGTGTTGGAAGTAGTTCCAAGATTCATATGATCATCATCGCACACTCCCTATACTTTCGGGATTAGTGTTAAACCTAAATAAATGTTATTTGGCGTTTGCGTTGAGCATGAATATGATTTGATCATGTTTATTGCAATACGGTTATTCATTTAAAGTCAGATAATAATTGTTGTTATGTTTACATGAATAAAACCTTCAAATGGTCATACACCCAATGAAAATAGTTTGTTGGATCTCGATCGTAGTGATACACATATTCATAATAGTGATGCCAAAAGATGAAAAGCTAATAATGATAGTGCAACTTATTTGTGGCACCGCCATTTGGGTCATATCGGTGTAAAGCGCATGAAGAAACTCCATAAAGATGGATTTTCGGAATCACTTGGTTATGAATCATTTGATGCTCGCGAACCGTGCCTTTTGGGCAAGATGACTAAAACTCCGTTCCCCGGAACAATGGAACGAGCTACTGACTTATTGGAAATAATACATACCGATGTATGCGATCCGATGAGTGTTAAGGCTCACGGCGTGTATTGTTATTTTCTGACATTCATAGATGATTTGAGCAGATATGGGTATATCTGCTTGATGAAACATAAGTCTGAAACATTTGAAAAGTTCAAAGAATTTCAGAGTGAAGTGGAAAATCATCGTAACAAGAAAAATAAATTTTCTACGATCTGATCGTGGAGACGAATATTTGAGTTACGAGTTTGGTCTTCATTTGAAACAATGTGAAATTGTTTCGCAACTCACGCCACCTAGAACACCACAGTGTAATGGTGGGTCCGAACGTCATAATCGTACTTTACTAGATATGGTGTGATCTATGATGTCTCTTATCGGTTTACCACTATCGTTTTGGGGTTATGCATTAGAGACAGCTGCATTCACGTTTAATAGGGCAACATCTAAATTTGTTGAGACGACACCGTATGAACTATGGTTTAGCAATAAACCTAAGTTGTCGTTTCTTAAAGTTTGGAGTTGCGATGCTTATATTAAAAAGGTTTTCAACCTCATAAGCTCGAACCAAATAGGAGAAGTGTGTCTTCATAGAATACCCAAAGGAAACTGTTGGGTACACCTTCAATCACATATCTGAAGGCAAAACATTCGTTGCTAAGAATGTATCTTGTCTAGAGAAGGAGTTTCTCTTGAAAGAAGTGAGTGGGAGGAAAGTAGAGCTTGATAAGGTAATTTGTACCTTCTCCCGAATTGGAAAGTAGTTCATCACAGAAATTAGTTCCAGTGATTCCTACACCAATTAGTGAGGAAGCTAATGATGATGATCATGAAACCTCAGATCAAGTTACTATAAAACCTCGTAGGTCTGCCAAAGTATAGTCAGCACCAGAGTGGGACGGTAATCCTGTTCTGGAAGTCATGTTACTAGACCATGATGAACCTACAAACTATGAGGAAGCGATGATGAGCCCAGATTCCGAGAAATGGCTTGAGGCCCGGAAATCCGAGATGGGATCCATGTATGAGAACAAAGTGTGGACTTTGGTGGAGTTGCCCGATGATCGGCAAGCCATATTGTACAAATGGATCTTCAAGAGGAAGACAGATGCTGATAATAGTGTTACTATCTACAAAGCTCGACTTGTCGCAAAAAGGTTTTCGACAAGTTCAAGGTGTTGACTACAATGAGATTTTCTCAACTGTAGCGATGCTTAAGTCTGTCCAAATCATGTTAGCAATTGCCACATTTTATAAAATCTGGCAAATGGATGTCAAAACTGCATTCCTTAATGGTTTTCTTAAAGAAGAGTTGTATATGATGCAACCAGAAGGTTTTGTCAATCCTAAAGGTGCTAACAAAATGTGCAAGCTCCAGCGATCCATCTATGGACTGGTGCAAGCATCTCAGAGTTGGAATATATGCTTTGATAAGTTGATCAAAGCATATAGTTTTATACATACTTGCGGTGAAGCCTGTAATTACAATAAAGTGAGTGGGAGCACTACCGCCTTTCTGATAAATATATGTGAGTGACATATTGTTGATCAGAAATGATGTAGAATTTTTTTGGAAAGCATAAAGGAGTATTTGAAAGGAGTTCTTTAAAAGAAAGACCTCAGTAAAGCTACTTACATATTGAGCATCAAAATCTATTGAGATAGATCAAGACGCTTGATAAGTTTTTCAATAAGTACATACCTTGTCAAGATTTTGAAGTAGTTCAAAATGGAACAGTCAAAGAAAGAGTTCTTGCCTGTGTTGCCAAGGTGTGAAATTGAGTAAGACTCAAATCCCGACCACGGCAGAAAAGAAAAGAGAATGAAGTCATAGGTTCTATAAAGTATGCTATGCTATGTACCAGACCTATTGTATACCTTGTTCTGAATTTGGTAAAGGAATACAATAGTGATCTAGGAGTAGATCACTGGACATTGGTCAAGAATATCCTTAGTCAGGACTAAGGAAATATTTCTCGATTATGGAGGTGATAAAAGAGCCCGTCGTAAAGAGTTACATCGGTGCAAGCTTTTATACCGATCCAGATGACTCTAAGTCTCAATCTAGATACATATTGAAAGTGGGAGCAATTAGCTAGAGTAGCTCCGTGCAGAGCATTGTAGATATAGAATATTTGCAAAATACATACGGCTCTGAATGTGACAGACCCGTTGACTAAGCTTCTCTCACGAGCAAAACATGATCACACCTTAGTACTCTTTGGGTGTTAATCACATAGCAATGTGAACTAGATTATTGACTCTAGTAAACCCTTTGGGTGTTGGTCACATAACGATGTGAACTATGGGTGTTAATCATATACAGATATGAATATTGGTGTTAAATCACATGGCGATGTGAACTAGATTATTAACTCTAGTGCAAGTGGGAGACTGAAGGAAATATGCCCTAGAGGCAATAATAAAGTTATTATTTATTTCCTTATTTCATGATAAATGTTTATTATTCATGCTAGAATTGTATTAACCGGAAACATAATACATGTGTGAATACATAGACAAACATAGTGTCACTAGTATGCCTCTACTTGACTAGCTCGTTAATCAAAGATGGTTAAGTTTCCTAACCATATACATGAGTTCTCATTTGATTAACGGGATCACATCATTAGGAGAATGATGTGATTGACTTGACCCATTCTGTTAACTTAGCACTTGATCGTTTAGTATGTTGCTATTGCTTTCTTCATGACTTATACATGTTCCTACAACTATGAGATTATGCAACTACCGTTTACGAGAGGAACACTTTGTGTGCTACCAAACGTCACAACGTAACTGGGTGATTATAAAGGAGCTTTACAGGTGTCTCCAAAGGTACATGTTGGGTTGGCGTATTTCGAGATTAGGATTTGTCACTCCAATTGTCGTAGAGATATCTCTGGGCCCTCTCGGTAATGCACATCACTATAAGCCTTGCAAGCAATGTGACTAATGAGTTAGTTGCGGGATGATGCATTACGTAACGAGTAAAGAGACTTGCCGGTAACGAGATTGAACTAGGTATTGAGATACCGACGATCGAATCTCGGGCAAGTAACATACCGATGACAAAAGGAACAACGTATGTTGTTATGCGGTTTGACCGATAAAGATCTTTGTAGATTATGTAGGAGCCAATATGAGCATCCAGGTTCCGCTATTGGTTATTGACCGGAAACGAGTCTCGGTCATGTCTACATAGTTCTCAAACCCGTAGGGTCCACACACTTAAGGTTTCGTTGATAGTTTTATTATGAGTTTATAAGTTTTGATGCACAGAAGGTTATTAGGAGTCCCGGATATGATCACGGACTTGACGAGGAGTCTCGAAATGGTCGAGACGTAAAGATCGATATATTGGATGACTATATTTGGTCACCGAAAAGGTTCCGGGTGAGATTGGGACTATACCGGAGCTCCGGGAGGTTATCGGAACCCCCCGATAGGTATATGGGCCTTATTGGGCCTTAGTGGAAAGGAGGGAGAAGGAGCTAGGGAGTCCTGGACTAGGGGGTGTCCGGACAGCCGGACTATCATCGTCCGCCGGACTCCAAGACTACGAAGATACAAGATTGAAGACTCCGTCCCGTGTCCGGATGGGACTTTCCTTGGCGTGGAAGGCAAACTTGGCGATACGGATACGTAGATCTCCTACCATTGTAACCGACTCTGTGTAACCCTAGCCTTCTCCGGTGTCTATATAAACCGGAGGGCTTTAGTCCGTAGGACACAACATACATTACAACAATCATACCATAGGCTAGCTTTAGGGTTTAGCCTCCTTGATCTCGTGGTAGATCCACTCTTGTACTACCCATATCATCAATATTAATCAAGCAGGACGTAGGGTTTTACCTCCATCAAGAGGGCCCGAACCTGGGTAAAACATCGTGTCCCTTGTCTCCTGTTACCATCCGCCTAGACGCACAGTTCGGGACCCCCTACCCGAGATTCGCCGGTTTTGACAACGACATTGGTGCTTTCATTGAGAGTTCCTATGTGTCGTCACCGATAGGCTCGATGGCATCTTCAACCAACAACGCTGTCCAGGGTGAGACTTTTCTCCCCGGACAGATCTTCGTATTCGGCGGCTTCGCACTGCGGGCTAATTCACTTGGCCATCTGGAGCAGATCGAAAGCTACGCCCCTGGCCGTCAGGTCAGATTCGGAAGCCTAAACTTCACGGCCGACGTCCGCGGAGACTTGATCTTCGACGGGCTCGAGCCACAGCCAAGCGCGCCGCACTGTTACGATGGGCATGATCTAGCTCTGCCGCCAAACAGTGCCTTGGTGGCCGCACAAGAATCCGCTCTGGCCCTTAGTCCGGAGTCGATCGCCCAGATCGAGGGTCGGTGGTTGGACACCGCCTCGGGCGCTGTAACTTCTACGGTGATGGAGCCGAACACTAACCTTGTCCCTTGCGAAGCTCGTGACTCCGAGGTGCCGGACTCCTTGCCGGACTCCGAACCTCCCGTGCCCCTGCTAATCGAATCTGATTGGGCGCCGGTTATGGAATTCACCGCCGCGGACATCTTCCAACACTCGCCCTTTGGCGACATCCTAAATTCGCTAAAGCATCTCTCGCTATCCGGAGAGTCCTGGCCGGACTATGGCCAGGATGGTTGGGATACGGACGACGAAGAAATTCAGAGCCCACCCACCACCCACTTTGTAGCCACTTTCGACGATCTAACCGACATGCTAGACTACGACTCCGAAGACATCGACGCTATGGACGACGATGCCGGAGATGAACAGGAACCAGCGCCTACAGGGCACTGGAAGACCACCTCGTCATATGACATATACATGGTGGACACCCCAAAAGACGGGGACGGCGAAGAAGCAGCGGAGGCAGATTCCTTAAAGAAACAGCCCAAGCGCCGACGTCAGCGGCGCCGCTCTAAATCCCGCCACAGCAAGAATGGAGATTCCGGCACAGGAGATAATAATACCCCAGAGAGTGCCGAAGACAATCCCCTCCAGCAAGACTCAGCGCAGGAGGACGCAGAAGCAAGCCCCCACGAGAGGGCGGCAGACGAAGAGGTCGAGGATTATAACTATATACCTCCCTCCGAAGACGAGGCAAGCCTCAACGACGACGAATTCGTCGTGCCCGAGGATCCCGTCGAACAAGAGCATTTTAAACGCAGGCTTATCGCCACGGCAAACAGCCTAAAGAAAAAGCAGCAGCAACTTCAAGCTGATCAGGACCTGCTGGCCGATCGATGGACCGAGGTCCTCGCGGCCGAAGAGTTTAAACTTGAAAGACCCTCCAAAAGCTACCCCAGACGCAAGTTGCTCCCCCGATTAGAGGAGGAAGCATACATACCTTCATCACCAGCGCACGATACGGCCGACCGACCATCCCGTGGTCGCGACAGAGAGGCATCCAGGCCCTCCACCAAGACCATACCCCGGCATCGCTCCAAAAGTACGAAGCCAAGAGGGAACGCGCCGGACTTGCGAGACGTATTGGAGGACAAAGCAAGGCAATCCAGATCCATTTATGGATCACGAGGGCGCCCCACGACCCGCGACGAATACCGTCGCGCCGGATACAATAACCCCGGCCGGGCCGAACACAGCAGACAACGCTCTCTCGAGCTGCGTCGTGACATTGCTCAATATAGAGGCGCCGCACACCCGCTATGCTTCACTGACGAAGTAATGGATCATCAAATCCCTGAAGGGTTTAAACCTGTAAACATCGAATCCTACGACGGAACAACAGACCCCGCGGATTGGATCGAAGATTATCTCCTTCACATCCATATGGCCCGCGGCGACGATCTCCATGCCATCAAGTATCTCCCACTCAAGCTTAAAGGACCAGCTCGGCATTGGCTTAACAGCTTGCCCGCAGAGTCAATTGGGTGTTGGGAAGACCTGGAAGCCGCATTCCTCGACAACTTCCAGGGCACGTATGTGCGGCCACCAGACGCCGATGACCTAAGCCACATAATTCAGCAGCCAGACGAATCGGCCAGACAATTCTGGACTCGGTTCTTGACAAAGAAAAACCAAATCGTCGACTGTCCGGATGCAGAGGCCCTTGCAGCCTTCAAACATAACATCCGTGACGAGTGGCTAGCCCGGCACCTGGGACAGGAAAAGCCAAAATCCATGGCAGCCCTCACATCATTAATGACCCGCTTTTGCGCAGGAGAGGATAGCTGGCTAGCTCGCAGCAACTACCTCAGTAAAAATTCTGGCAGTCCGGATACTAAGGACCACAATGGCAGCAACTACCTCAGCAAAAATAAACGCCGCATTAACGGCGATGACAAGGAGGATACGGCAGTCAACGCCAGATTCCGAGGCTCTAAACCCGGTCAGCGGAAGAAGCCATTCAAAAGAACCACTCCGGGTCCGTCCAATTTGGACCAAATACTCGACCGCTTATGCCAGATACATGGCACCCCTGAAAAACCAGCTAATCACACCAACAGAGATTGCTGGGTGTTCAAACAGGCAGGCAAGTTAATTGCCGAAAACAATGACAAGGGGCTAAACAGCTACGATGAGGAAGAGACCCGACCACCGAACAATAGAGGACAGAAGGGTTTCCCCCCACAAGTGCGGACGGTGAACATGATTTACGCAACCCATATACCCAAGAGGGAGCGAAAGCGGGCACTACGGGACGTATATGCGATGGAGCCAGTCGCCCCGAAGTTCAATCCATGGTCCTCTTGTCCGATCACTTTCGATCGAAGAGACCATCCGACCAGCATACGCCATGGCGGATTCGCCGCATTGGTTTTAGACCCAATCATCGATGGATTTCACCTCACGAGAGTCCTGATGGACGGCGGCAGTAGCCTGAACCTGCTTTATCAGGATACAGTGTGCAAGATGGGCATAGACCCCTCAAGGATTGAACCTACAAAGACAACCTTTAAAGGTGTCATACCAGGTGTGGAAGCCAATTGTACAGGCTCAGTCACACTGGAAGTGGTCTTCGGATCCCCGGATAATTTCCCGAGCGAGGAGTTAATCTTCGACATAGTCCCATTTCGCAGCGGCTATCACGCTCTGCTCGGACGAACCGCGTTTGCAAAGTTCAACGTGGTGCCGCATTATGCATACCTCAAGCTCAAGATGCCAGACCCTCGTGGAGTCATCACGGTCAATGGAAACACGGAACGCTCCCTCCGAACGGAGGAACATACAGCGGCTCTCGCGGCAGAAGTACAGAGCAGCCTTTTAAGGCAATTTTCGAGTCCGGCCGTTAAACGGCCGGATATAGCAAAACGCGCCCGAAGCAATACCAACCAAGACCACCTGGCACGATCAGAGCATGCATAGCAATGCGGCCCTAACCCCCGCCCTCGCATGATTGCAAGAACAACCCTCCGCGTACATCATTACGCTTTGGAGATACCATGGGCGTAGGGGAAGGGGCACGATCACAATGGACCCAGACTGCGGCTCGACCACACCAGGGGCTCGCAAGTGTGCCACCCTTTTCTATTATTATTTTCCTTCTTTGTATACACAGGACTCCGTTAACCAGAGGCCCTGACCGGCGGTGAACCTGCCGAACTCACGATGCAACAGCCAGGGAAGAAAGAAGGCCGCGACAAACACTCAGGTGGTCTCCATTACGAGCATTAAATTTGATTATATACACCAAGTCCGCAGCCCACCCCTGGAGCGGGACACGTTTAATTAGTCCAAATCCTTGCTTACCGCACTATTTGTATCAGTCCGTACTCATAGCAGACTTCCTTTAATAAACAATGCAGCAATTTTTTGCCCATATATGTTCATTACATGACATCTTGCACTCGTATATTTTGGTACGGCCTAATACACCAGGGGCTTATGTTCCCCACATTATGGTGTGATAAGTCCGAACACTTTCATAAGTGCGGCACCCTGAACTTATAGCATTATATGAATCGGCTCCGAATCATGTCTTGGGTCAATAGTTGGGTTTGCCCGGCTCCCACGTTTTGGTGCCTTACGTTCCGTTCTGTCGGCTAAGGTGGCACTGGGAGAACCACTGCGATTGCGCCCCGGTTGAGCCGGGCGAGCGCCTTAGTGGAGAAAGCTAAAACTGACCGGCATGATAAGGCGAGAGACTGGTCGCTGTTCGAGAGGTCTTTTCGGGTCCTTAAAGACTCACGCCGCTTCGAGCGAAGTTCCGGATAATGTCCGACGAAGGCGTGGATAGCGCCCCGGATTCGGTTTTCCGAATACCAGGGGCTTCGCCGAAATTTAAAATTATAGAATTCTATGGCTAAGTGAGAGTGTTCAAGCATTATAAGTCCGGTTGCCTTGTTCGTTGTGTTGAGCGCCTCCCTAGATGGACCCAAAAATGGGAACAAGAGTGCTCAAGTTTATCCCGAACACCCCAGCACTCGCGGCTCGGGGGCTGAAGCCAACGAATTGCCATCTCTCGGGTTTTATAAACGGCCGCACAGAAGGTAATATTTTAAATTAAACAAGCGTTGCTTAAAGCGCATATGAACAAAGTTTTCAGCGCACAGGATAATACATAGCGAGTTTACTCAAAAATTACATCTCTGGGGCATTCATCCGCAATATCGCGGGCTCCCTTTAGGACAGTTTTATAATACATTTCGGGCGTACGATACTCCTTGCCCGGTGGCGGCGGGTCAGTGAGAAGCTTCTCCGCATCCAGCCTGCCCCAGTGCACCTTTGTGCGGGCAAGGGCCCGGTGAGCACCTTCAATACAGGCGGAGCGCTTGATGACCTCCACCCAGGGGCACGCATCCACCAGCCGCCGCACGAGGCCGAAGTAGCTCCCAGGCATGGCCTGTCCAGGCCACAGCCGGACTATAAGGCCCTTCATGGCCTCCTCAGCTACCTTGTGGAGTTCGACCAGCTGCTTCAGCTGGTCGCTTGGGGGCACTGGATGGCCGGCCTCAGCGTACTGAGACCAGAAGACCTTCTCCGTTGATCTCCCCTCCTCGCCACGATAGAATGCAGCGGCATCGGACACACTACGCGGCAGATCTGCAAACGCCCCTGGAGAGCTCCGAATGCGGGTAAGTGTCAGGTAGTTTACATTAACATGCTTGCTTTGCATGAAAAATGCCTTACCCACCGCTATCTTCTTTACATCTTCAACCTCCTGAAGGGCCTTACGGGCCTCGGCCTTGGAGGACTTGGCACTTTCGAGAGCCGAGGCAAGCTCGGACTCTCGAGTCTTGCAGTCACGCTCCAAGCTCTCATGCTTCTCCATGAGAGCCTGGAGCTCTTGCCGTACTTCCGCCACCTGTGCCTCCTGCTTTTCTCGCTCTGCCCATTCCGCGGCCGCACTGCGTTCGGCCGCGGACACAGCCTCCTTCAGGGCTGCCACCTCGTTTGTGGCCTTTGCAATACCCATATTATCCTTGTTAATTTTATTGCAACCAAAATCCTTTTCTGTAAGGTAACTATTCAAAGTGGTGTTACTCACCTTCTTTGTCCTCGAGCTGCTTCTTGGCATGGCCGAGCTCTTGCTCGAACCGCTCGAGATCCTGCTTCAACGCACCGACCTCCGCAGTCAGTGCGGCAGAGGTCAGCAGCGCAGCCTGCAAACCCATATTGACATATTTCAAGCAACCCTGCGTATATCTTTTTAGATCCTCAGTCCGGCTTTTCTTTCCGAACACCGAACTGAGCATCAGGGGCTACTGTCTATGCGGTATTACATTACATAATTTTAACTTCTTACCTCAAAGCCTGTTAGAAGGCTGTTGCAGGCTTCGGTCAGCCCGCTCTTGGCGAGCTGAACCTTCTGAATCACCGCACTCATGATAGTGCGGTGTTCTTCCTCGATGGAAGCGCCTTTGAGCGCCTCCAACAAGTTGTCCGGCGCCTCCGGTTGGACGGGGGCCGCCGGTGTCACGGTCTTGTCCTTCTTACGAAGGGGCCGCCTGCCGGACTCTGGAACCACTGCAGGTTCCGGCGTAGAGTTCGGCGCATAGTCCGGGAGGCTGCCTTGCGGCGCCTCCGGGGGCCTCCTCCTGATGGGTCCCTTTCCGGGATCCCACCTCGGCGTCCTCGTCGGTGCGAGGGATGGAGGCAGTCGGGATGGACTCCACATCCGACGCCGCCAACGACCCGCTCAATGAAGTAGGGATATCATCGTCGGCCGGACTATAGGCAGTATGCGGCATTAGAAAGGCACTATGTGGCACCAAAGAAATTTCAGATTATACAGGGATCCGGATACTTACAATCTCGCCGGAGGCCTGGCCCTTGAAGGCCACTCCTCTTCGCCAACGTTGGTGTTGGCGGAGCTGTCCGGGGGAATAGTTCTCCCCCTCTTGGACCCTTCGGCCTCCCCTATTGGGGAAGCCTTCCTCTTCCTCTCTCCCTCCTCCGGGAGAGAGTCTTCTTCCTCATCCTCGTCTTCGGGGGAGGAGTCCGCCTCGTCGTCGGACGCCTGATTACGGGAACTCTTTCGAGTCCCCGTGGCCACCTTCTAGGCCTTCTTCTCCGGCACCACGTGCGGTGCCGGAACCAGCAGCCCCGCTAGACGGGTGTTCACTGGGTCTTCTGGCATGGGAGCCGGACAGATGAGCTGCTCGGCCTTCTCCATCCATTCCTGCCAAAGGAAAAGAGAGATTGAAACCCTCTTAGAATCAATCTATTTACCACAAGTGTCCCACAAAGGGGTTGAATCACTTACCTCGTCAGCTGGATGCTGCGAGCGAAATCCGCGATCTTCCGTCGCGGATGCGTGGGCTTCGGCGCCCTTAAACAGCACCCTCCAGGCGCCTTCGTACGTCGTGTCGAAGAGCCCGCTTAGCGCCTGGTGCTGTTCCGGATTGAACTCCCACAGATTGAATGCCCGTTCTTGGCATGGGAGGATCCGGCGGATGAGCATGACTTGGACCACGTCGATGAGCCTGAGCTTATTGTTCACCAGCTTCTGGATACAGGCTCGGAGTCCCGTCAGCTCCTTCGGATTGCCCCACAACAAGCCCTTCTCTTTCCAGGAGGTGAGCTGCGTGGGGATGCCAGATCTGAACTCGGGGGCCGCCGCCCACGTGGGTTCGCGCGGCTCGGTGATGTAGAACCACCCCGATTGCCACCCCTTAACGGAGTCCATGAAGGCCCCTTCGATCCAAAGGACGTTGGGCATCTTGCCCAACATGGCGCCTCCGCATTCCGCTTGCGTGCCCTTCACAACCTTCGGCTTGACGTTGAAGGTCTTGAGCCACAGGCCGAAGTGGGGCTGGATGCAGAGGAAGGCCTCGCACACGACGATAAACACCGAGATGTTGAGGATGAAGTTCGGCGCCAGATCGTGGAAATCCAGGCCGTAGTAAAACATGAGCCCCCGGACAATAGGGTGAAGTGGAAAGCCCAGTCCGCGGAGGAAGTGGGGGAGGAAAACAACCCTCTCATGGGGCCCGGGGGTGGGGATGAGCTGCCCCTTGTCGGGCAGCCGATGCGCGATGTCGCCGGAAAGGTATCCGGCGCTGCGCAGCTTGGTGATGTGCTCCTCCTTAACGGTGGAGGCCAACCATTTGCCTCCCGCTCCGGACATGGTTGGAGAAGGTCGAGGCAAGATGCGCGAGCTTGGGCGTTGGAGCTTGAGTGCGCGGAGATGGATAAGCAAAGGAGGAAGAAGGCGTAGGTGAGAGGGTAAATCCTTATCCCTTATATATAGGCGGACGAAGACTATGCGTCCCCCACCGGCCTGGTAAAACTCGCTTATCTCCCAAGTGCCACCATCAATGGCGCGGTTGGGTTACCCACGTCCGTATTGATGAGAATCCCGGAATAAAGGGAACACGATCTCTGCTTCGACAAGACGTGCCAAGGAAACCGCTTCGCTAAACGTGCTGAGGTGGTATAATAAAAAACGATTCAAGTAAAAGCTTGGTAGCGGCGTGATGCCATGCCGCATAATACGTCAGCAGATTGAATTTGTGTGCATTTTATTCTCTCTACGGTGGAATGTGGAATTTATTTTGCAGAGTTGGACACTATCCTGGTGTTCATGATCTTCTCTGGATTATTCAAGGGAGGAACCCGCCTTGCAATGCCGAACATTATGCGCGCCGGACTTATCGTCATTGAAGCCTGGTTCAGGGGCTACTGAGGGAGTCCTGGACTAGGGGGTGTCCGGACAGCCGGACTATCATTGTCCGCCGGACTCTAAGACTACGAAGATACAAGATTGAAGACTCCGTCCCGTGTCCGGATGGGACTTTCCTTGGCGTGGAAGGCAAGCTTGGCGATACTGATATGTAGATCTCCTACCATTGTAAACGACTCTGTGTAACCCTAGCCTTCTCCGGTGTCTATATAAACCGGAGGGCTTTAGTCCGTAGGACACAACATACATTACAACAATCATACCATAGGCTAGCTTTAGGGTTTAGCCTCCTTGATCTCGTGGTAGATCCACTCTTGTACTACCCATATCATCAATATTAATCAAGCAGGACGTAGGGTTTTACCTCCATCAAGAGGGCCCGAACCTGGGTAAAACATCGTGTCCCTTGTCTCCTGTTACCATCCGCCTAGACGCACAGTTCGGGACCCCCTACCCGAGATCCGCCGGTTTTGACACCGACAAGGAGCAAAAGGAGGAGGCGCCCCCCCCAAGCCCAATCCGAATTGGGAGGGGGGTCGGCCCCCATTTCCTTCTTCCCTCCCACCTCTTCCTTCCCTCTCCCTCTCCTAATAGGAAAGGGGGGAGTCCTACTCCCGGTTGGGGTTGGACTCCCCCCTAGGGCGCGCCACCCTCCCTTGGCCCGCCCCCTCCTCCACTCCTTTATATACGGGGGAGGGGGCACCCCATAGACACAACAATTGATCATTGATCTCTTAGCCATGTGCGGTGCCCCCCTCCACCATAGTCCTCCTCGATAATATTGTAGCGGTGCTTAGGCGAAGCCCTGCGGCGGTAGACCATCAAGATCGTCACCACGCCGTCGTGCCGACGAAACTCTTCCCTAACATTCTGCTGGATCGGAGTACGGGGAACGTCATCGAGCTGAACATGTGTAAGAACTCGGAAGTGTCGTAGTCTCGGTGCTTGATCGGTCGGGCGGTGAAGACCTACGACTACATCAACCGCGTTGTGCAAACGCTTCCGCTTTGGGTCTACGAGGGTACGTGGACTGACTCTCCCCTCTCGTTGCTATGCATCACCATGATCTTGTGTGTGCGTAGGAAATTTTATGAAATTACTACGTTCCCCAACAAGTCTTACATTTTCTGTCATAATGGGGCATCATTTCAGTGGTCATTCGCATCATGTTGATCCGTGACGATTTATGTGACGACCCGGAGGGACTGGCGCTCCATTTGTGATGGTTTTCAAGAATGTCACCAGAAATCCGTCATGGATTAACTGATTTCTTGTAATGGAGTAGCTTACATCTCAAGCCGTGTGTAGCTTGTAATCAAGGCTATGTTTGTCCCTGAGGCATTATATAAATCAATGCTCAACAGACAAGGTACACTGTAGATGATGTCGCGTGAGACGAGAGAACAACATATGCTTTATCCGCAACAGTGGCCGCGGTTTTGCCATCTTATCGGTGTCGGGTCGATGCAGCGGTTGACTTCGCATAGCAGGCCGGCTGGAGCAGCCATACGGTGAGCTGGCCGGGCGCAGCCGGACCGGGGCGCTGGTCACCCCGATGTTTTTGAAGCGTTTTCTGCCTGCTTGGGCCTACCCGGGGGTCATCCCCCCGACATGATTCATGTGTGCTAGATCCATATGATTGTAACCCTGGCCTCGAAAGTTTCCTAGTACCCTCTCCCAAGCATTTGTAACTACATTGCCAATTGTCTCAGTGATCGTGCTTCTTGATGCCTCACATTCCCTAATTCCCCAACATGTCGTATCTCTCAATTGTCAGTCCTCTATCTCTGTACCAAGTCTTGAATTAATTTGGTCATTTTGTGAGCATTAGAATAAGACCTAAGATAGGAGGGAGGTGATACAATGAAGACTATATAGCAACTGGATATATGTTGAGTATGCTATGAGTGATGGCCACCTTTATGGAAAGGGGAATTTGGTAGGCACATTAAGGTATATACGGTAAGCATGAATTAATATTATATCTATTAGTACCAAAAATATCTCAAATTTTGACATCCATGCGTGCATCAATTCATCTACCTCCATCTCTTATAGAATTAGCGAAGCAAAATTTCTATGTTGGGAGTACAGGATCTTAGTGTTCAAGTATACTAGTAGAACACCCGTGCGTTGCCACGGGCTTTTATAAAAAATTAAGATGCAATTCATGGCGCTAAAATAACCGAGAACAATGCCATCTCAGCTAACACGCATGTCTTTTTTTTACAAGCAACTAACAAAAATCATACGAGCAAACACAATAATATGTTATTGACAAATAAACCAAATGTTACTGAAACCAGCCAATAGTTGAATGGTTAGGATTGTGATTATACCCATCTATGTGTGAGTGCATGTGTGTATCGATGGTGTGCGGACATTGTTATCCGTAGTTCTTTAAACTTTTATCAAAACGTAAATCAATTTTTATTATCTTGCCCTTCCCTTGTTTTAGATACAAACACATCAAAAATCTAGATTTCGTGTCGCTATTCTTATTGCCTAGCCGGTCGATTTTCCGTGGGGACAATTAATGCACACATCATAATATATAAACGTTCCAACCATAAACACATGGAGACTGCTCAAAGGAATTATTATTTTACCGTTATCACTTCTTTATCTAGTAGAAGATGCCATTTTTTTAAAGAATTATGACATAATATTTTGAAAACATACAATGATATTATTTTCATTATGAATAACACATTTGTATGTCAAGTCATACAAGTTTGATTGCATACTCGTGGAATATCCAATGAATTCTCAAGACCAAGTATTACATGACATGAGAAAAACCAACAATGATGTGTGCCTGAGTATCTTTCACCATGTAGTGACCCCTAAAAGAATCAAACTGGTGTCATGCTTATTTGGACATAAGATCACTGGATGTTTGGCCCACCTAAACTAGCAACCTTAAAATACACATGACGGCGTTCCATTATGAAAATCTGGCAGCTAAGGTGAAAATTTACAATGTTATAATCAAAATGAGCAAATCTACTGTTCAGACAGATAAAATCTAAGCTACCCAAATGTTGCTGCTAGGAAACTGTACAGTGCTATCCATCTTGGTAACGAATTATGACAAAACCTTATGCAAAAATTTATCTTAATTTATTGGTAAGTAAAGTGCTCCCAGGTTTGGTTTGGAACTTGATGGCATCTCAATTAAGAGCATTGCCATCAGAAAATTTCAGGGACATACCACAAGATGAACTCGGCGTATATGCCAGTCTCCAGGAATTCTATGTGGGTTGGTCTATGAATAATGGTATCGAGGTTCTGTCCGTGGGCAGATTGGTTAAAATTAGCATCACACATCACTACTAGGAAAATGCTTATACACAGTAGCATAGTAGTAGCGATGTAAAATAGTAACCACTGCTGATAATTAGCAGTAGCGCTTTTCCTGGCAGGCGCTACATACTAGTAACCCTGTAGTAGTAGCGCTGGGAATCAAAAACACGCTACTACTATGTGGGACCAGACTCAAGGTGGACATGGTCCGGGCCGGTCCGGTCCCTGACCGAGCTGTCCTTTGGACCGGCCGTGGGCGGTCCGGACCGGACCGGACCGAGCAGCGTCACGGTCCTGTTTCCCGGGACCGGACCGGCAGGGACGAAGCCCGAGCCGGACCGAGCGGCTCGTTTGGACCGGCCGGAGTTCACCACAGAGCACGCGCCGGAGCATGGCGACGCGGGGAGAGCGCTGGAGGCAGCGGAGCTCGACGTGGAGATGTTAGGCAGCTTTGAAAGAGTCAGAGGGAGCTAGAGGAGCCAAGAACATCACCAGAGCGAGCTCATCGACGACGAATTTGGCACGACGGCCGATGGACGGAGATGAAAAAGACAATGCCCGATGTGGCGATGCAGGTCCTCCCACGTCGTTTTCGTTGGTGCATACGACAGATCCGAGTGGGGCGTGTCCAGTGGACATAGTTTCCAGGGCCAGCGAGTCGAGTGGCCGCGCGGACGACGGCCCCCGCGGCGGCGGACATGAACGGCGACAGTTTCTTGCGTCCCCGCCATGCCGGGTCGCCACGCACTCGCCACAGCCCCGCCACGCCCCCGCCTCGCCCCCACCATGCCGCCCGCACGCCCCAGCCACGCCCCACTCGGTGCTCACCATGCCGCCGCCATGCTCCCGCCACGCACCCGCCATGCCGATGCTTCGGTTTCTCGGTCCTGCGAGCTGGCTCGGTGAAAGCCCGGACCGGACCGACAAACTTTCGGGCCAGATTCTGCAGCTCGGACCGGCTGTTTTTTCCATCGGGCTAGGACCGAGCTGGCCCGGACCGAGCGGGCCACGAGCCGGTCCGAAAGACCGCTCGTGTCGTCCACCCTGAGACCAGACGAGGCCACCGACGGTAGCTAGAGTTGTAGTGCTGTACAGAAACAAGCGCTACTACTAATTGTTTAGTAGTAGCACTGCATTAGAGCCCAGCGCTACTACTATTTTGACTTAACCACCGCGAGGGCTCAAATTTTGCCAAGTCCAAACACCACCCTCCCCCACGCTCTTCCCCCACTCTGTCGCTGCCGTCATCGCCCTGCTCGCCCTCGCACCGTCCGTCGCCCTCGACCGCTGGTCGTCGCCCCTGGCCGCTGTCGACCTCGTTGCCGGCCGTCTCCCGAGCCCGCCCTCGACCTCACCGGCGTATCCCCTGCCCGCCCTCGACCACAATGCCGCCCCCGCCTCTCCCCTGCCCGCGCGCCCTCGACATCGCTGTCGTCGTCGTCCACTGCCCTCGACCGCCGCCGCCTGAGCCCGAGCTCCCTCGCCGTAAGCCTCTCCTCTCCCTGCCCTCCTCTCCCTCTCCTCTCCCCTGCCCCCCTGTCTCTGTTGAGGGAAAATTTAGCAAATTTTAGGGCAAGTTAGCAAATTTAGCCAAAAAAGCAAATTCAGCAAAGTTATCAACTTTTCTTAGCAAATTAGGGCAGTAGCTGATCAGCAAATTTTTTGTTTTTTTGCTTTTTTTAGCAAGTTAGTAAATTTTTGTAGCAAGTTAGCAAAAAATTAGGTATAGAAAACAGTAGCAAAAAATTTAAAAAAACAGTAGCAAAGTTTAAAAAAAAGTAGCAAATTGGAGAACTACTCCTATTTTGAATGCTCAAATTGGAGAGCACTATTTTGAATACTATTTTGTTTTTGTAGCCAAATCTCCATGTCGTCGCCGCCGTCATCCCCGTCACAGGCCCCTCCGACCTTGAGGTGAGAGAGTTGTGCATCCTCCAGATTAGGGTGGCGTGAATTTCAAGGAGTTGTGGAGCCTCAATGCATCCTAGAAGAAAACAATCTCGAAATGCACTTGTTTCCCTACTGTTGCTTATCTTGTGAGAAATCTAGAATGAGCAGAATGCATGTGTCTTCCACAACACCGTGGTGCCAGTTGGAGTTATTGTCGCTAGAATAAAAGAGGATACCTAGTTGTGGTGTCTTGCGGGGGCTAAGCATTTCTGTAATGTAATGCCACAAGAGTAATGTGTTGTATTTTGTCCTTCGGCCTCGTCCTCTCAACTTCCTTAATCAACGAAGATAGCACACCTTTTCCCTTGTTTCAAAAAAAGTTGCATATCTCTTTCTACCAGAAACATGTCAAGGCTGAACAAACATGTGCCTCACTATATGAACCTCAGCGTCTCAAAAAAAAAATAAGAGAAGTGATGTGGCTCACCGCCATCGATGTTGTCATATGGGGTATTGGTAGCCGCTTGAAGGACAACGGTTATGTGGAGACCATAAAGCTTTGGAGAAACTTTAATTTGGTATTATATGTTACAGCTAGCCAAATCATAGGTGTAGGCTATGGGCGAGTATTGTGCATAACTGTCTTAGTGTGGTACTCCATACATCAATTAATGTATTTGACATATAAACACCATAGTTTTAAATAGCGCGCTAAGCATCTTAGCAGCAGACCTCTTCCAAATGCTATAGCGTGCTATAGCGGAGCTATAGCGGGCTATTTAAAATGTTTGTTCATTTGTTTGGACCAAAGTCTCTTAGCGCAAGACCTTTTGTAAACGCTATAGCGGGCTATAGCGGAGCTATAGCGGGCTATTTAAAACAGTGATAAACACAGTAACCATACACTAATAATGTATTTGGACACTAGCTAAACGAAATCAACAACGTGTACCCCCCCCCCCCCCAACACACTGAGACACACGCACACACACACACACACACACACACACACACACACACACACACACACACACACAATTTGCAAAGACATTGTTTTCTAAAAATTGGCAGGAGAGATGCCAAATCCATTGCTTAGAATGGGGTATTACAGAACACCCCCAAAGGAGATATGCACCCCATAACACAAGGGGCAAAAAATAAGAAAAGAGAAAAGGCTGCTCAATTTATTGAAGAAGACCTAGAAACCTAAGAACATATAACACACACGACCGAGCACTCGAGCCCCTTCGCCGCTACCAGAGTGCAGATTGAAAACGTTGTATTGGTGTAGGTTGCCACAAGCATAACTGCGAACCTCGACGACGCCGGAAAGGAATGATATGTACGAAAGAGCGAAGCTATGCCGCTCCAATCTACGATGTTGACTGACAAAGCTCGCCTGACGCACCTTGCATGTGGAGGATGCTCCTGCTGCCCACCGTCCGCCAAGCAAACGCCAACCAGATGCACCCCGAACTACTCTGTGCTCATGCTTCTCTGACCAGACCTGAGCGACCACACCATCACCGTCCCAGTGCCCCGTCACAAGCTAGACTCCAAGGGAATGCTTCGAACGAAATAATGCTGCAATAGGCGCAACCATCACACATGGTTCAGACCGAGAGACATGATCTTGAGCAAGGGGAGTTGTCGGCTCCGCTCGGTGATGCCTTCAAGGAGGAAAGCACACATGAAGGAACCTTCCACCACCAGCCCCGGACGAAATTGAGGAATGCTTTTTGTTAGAGCTGTGTCAAATATTATTTGTACAAGGTAGGTTACAGTTGGACTTTGAGTCGTAGGTGTGTACAAAGGTTGTGGAATCGTTTCCAAATAGAGCACTTGTATCCTAGGTCTCTTATATAATAAGGGGCTAGACACACGATGTAACCTATGCCAACATAATAGCACATGCACGCTGGGGAGCCGGCGCCATGTGCCGGTACCCGGGTGTCCGAGGTGTGCTATCGTAGCGGTGTCATGAAAGGAGCGCCCGTAGTCATGCCCCGGGATGTAGCCATGATGGTGAACCTCGTTATCAAATTTCGGTGTCGTTATCGTGTGAGTGTTTGGTCCTTGGATGATTGAACTAGCACCTCGGATAAATTCTAACAAGTGGTATCATAAGCAAGGTTTGAAGAGGCTGCGGTTGTTGATTGAAGGATGGAAAAGTAATCGGGGTCAGCAGATTGGCTACACGGCGGTGCAGCGTGCGATGCACAGAAAGACAAGAAGAAATTGTGTAGAGAAAAGGATCCAGCGTGTTCAAATTTTTTGAACGGATGTTTTTTTCTTTGGGTTCAGTTTGCTATGGAACTTCGAGTATGTATGGCAAGGATTGGCGTAGAAGCCTTCGAGGAGGCTGAAGTACGTTTTACAGGAATCATGCATACACAGGGCGTCAAAGCAATGCACGAAGATGTGCGGGACGGACACGATGCAGGATGGAGCATGATTGCAATCAGATAATTTCGGCTGGGTCAGACTGGACAGTTTGATGGATCGATGGTGATGTCGGTCAAAGCAGCCGATGTCAGTGATTTTAGCGATGACGACATAGGAGCGTGATGCTGATGATGGCCAACTTTTGGAGTGTTGAAGCACGTGGTGCAGGCCTGAGAGCTTGTGCAGCTTCAACAGACTATGGCGGTGATTTTGGCGATGACGACATAGGAGCGTGATGTTGATGGTGGCCAACTTCTGGGGTGTGGAAACACGTGGTGCAGGCCTGAGGGCTTGTGCGGCTTCGACGGACTATGGCACTGAGTTGATTCAAGATAGTGTACACATGAGATTTTGAAGTCAACGGGGCACAGGGGTAGCATAGCATAGCTACATAGAGTCGTGTTGAAGGTGGAGCTGTAGTCTAGCAGAAGACTTCACTCCGAGCTGATGGAGGGGATACGATGTAAGTTAATGGAGAGTCGAAGCCTATTTCAGCAAGATAGCAACATGCACGTGGATCGGATTGGGTACCAGTGGTCTTATGAAGACGTGATACTCGGCATCGGTCGGGTCGGTGGTTCTCTGTAGTGGAGGTTGAGTGGTGTGGATTCGCGACCTTGAAAAAGTGGACCAAGACAGCAGAGGCTCGACGCAATGATAGCGTCGAGGCGTGCGGTAAGTACGGGACACAATGACAGACCTAGACACTGGTGGTCAGACAGAGTGTGGAGAGGGTGTTGAAGCAGTGTTGGCGAGTACCAGATTCAAGTTGGTGACTGGGTCTACCGGTGCTACTTGATGGATGGAAGTTGACCATGGAGAGTCTGAGAAAATGATGGGATGTCTAAAATTGTTTAATGGTGAGAGAGTACATGGATGTATATTCAGTGGTGTTCAATGCACATGGCAAAGTGCGGATGAAATGTATAGAAGGGGGCGGGGTGCTATAGCAGTGGGGCATGTAACAGAATATCCGGGGGGGGGGGGGGGGGGGGGAAGGAGACAACTGCAAATTTGACTTAGGTTAACATAGGGCAACGGTGAAATTCCTTCAAGGTCCAGATAGACGGTCAAGAAAGGACAGATATTGAGTTCGGGTAAATCTTATATGAGACATCGAATATATGAGTTGTTCATTTTCACGTAGACAGTGATCGGTGTGTGATGGCGTTGAACAGATACTCCGGATGTTTGGAGCACAAAGGAGAGTAATGAGAAACTTAATTTTGCTCGAGTGTTGACTGTGAAGAAGACGAGAAGGGACTACAGTTGCAGGTGGAGTCAAGTGAAGTCTTGGAGTAGCAGCGGTGCTCATGGCGTATCTCAAGTCCAATGTACATGTAGTTTCGACGCACAGATGAATCCAAGTTGGTGGACAATATTCACCAAGGTGAATTTTGTTAGAGTTGTGTCGAATATTATTCGTAGGTAGGTCAGTTGGACTTGGAGTCATACGACGTGTAGACTGGATATGCAGTCGTTTCCAAGTAGGACACTTGTATCTTAGGGCTCTTATATAATGAGAGGGTAGATACACAATATAATATATGCCAACATAATAGCGCGGGCACGCTGGGGAGCCGGCGGCGTGTGCCGGCACCCGGGCGGCCAAGTTGCGGTATTATAGCAGTGTCATCGGGAGGAGCGCCCGTAGTCATGCTTCGGGATGTAGGCACGATGATAAACCTTGTTAATAAATTTTGGAGTCGTTCTCGTGTGATTGCTTGGTTCTTGGATGATCAACGGAGAGCCTCGGAGTAATTCTAAAAATTTCATCAGTGAAACTAATGACCTATGCGGCGGAGGATTGTCCCCAGACACACCATCACCAAGCCGGATCTAAAACCTGCGCTGCAACGTGAAGCTCGGCAGAGTGAGGCGCGTTGCGATGCAATACGGTGTCGTGCGTCCTGTTTCGGGACACCGAGACAACGTTACGAGTGGGAGCGAGGGGCCACAGATGTTTATGATTGTTTTTACTATTTACTTTTTTCGTTCTTAAATATTTATTTTTTTAGAGATTTTAATAAATGACTACATACGGAGTAAAATGAGTGAATCTACTGTCTAAAATATGTCGATATACATCTGTATGTGGTAGTCCATTTAAAGTCTTTAAAAAGACAAATATTTATGAACGGAGGAACTACACTTTTGTTAGAATTTATCTGAAATCTTCCGTGAGTGTAGCGAAGCTCCCGTGAGCTCCTCCTGTAGTCTGATCATAGATGTTTATGGTTGTTTTTACTATTTACACTTTTGTTGGACGCATCTTCTTCACTTTACACCTTGCCGCTGCGTGGGCGTTTCCGTTTCCTATATGGCCGCTCGTTTGAGCTTAAGTGATTGAACTGCTTGACTGTAAGCATAACAAGAATTGGCTATTTTTCTACAGGAAGAATCATCAAATTCGCGATGATGATCTATAAAACAAAATTCCACTGATCAATCATATGAACAACTACCACAAAGCAGCAACCAGAGGGAAGAGAGTAACCAAGAGTTCGAGACCGACCTGAGTACTTGATTTGAAGTAGAGGATGGATCAAGCAAAAGTGAGGCATTCTCTTCGCTAGTATAAAAAATGAAACTACAAGTACGGTGTGGGCCAAGGCTAAGCTTCTAGGTAGCATCATGCCGGGTAATAGTTGTGTTTCTACTCCTTTTTTTACTGTCCTCTCTCTTAATTTTATTAACAAAATGTGGCAAATCTTTTGACACCATCCAAAAACATGCTCTTACTACCATTTTAATTTGTTTTGAGGAATAACGACTCGTGCCGCTGCAGGAAACGCAGGTGCGGACCCTAGCCACTAGGTGCCCGCACCTCCTCTACTACTACTTTTCCCACAACCACCGGTGAGCGCCGCCAGGCAAAGCCCGCATGATTGAGGCAGACGTGGGCCCCTCGGTCCCATTCGTAATGTGCGTCTCTATGCAGATGACGCGACAACATTATTGTGTTGATAAACACGATCACCAGCGGCACCCTTGAGGTGGAGAAGCCCAATGATGAGGATAGTAGAGAACACATCACAGTGACGACCGAAAGTGGAGATAGTCCCTCCCGACTAGCTAAATGCCTCGGTGCCTAAGCAAAACCCATAAAAGCCAAGTTCTCCCAGGCACTGTTCCTAGTCCTGACCTCGATGACGATGCCGAGTACTTCCGGCAATACGCACCGAGCTGCTCGATTACTCTCCGAGGTGCCGGGTCGCTAGACGATGCAATACGTACGAACTAGCAGCAGCAAGCTAGCTCGCTTCATCTTGGCGTTGCTAATCTGGGGAGTACGTACGCGAGTTAGTAGTACACAGGATAGATTTATTTGCAAAAATGATCGTGTCGTGCCTTTGGTTTTTCTATTGACTAGCCCAAGAACCCGTGTGTTGCAACGGGGCATACAAAGTTTAGTCATTTTCTAGTGGTTCGACATTTTGTAAAAGCCAAAAGGCCATGTGTTACAGCGAATACAAAATAAATAGTCGTGTTTTTGGAAACCCAAAAAATAATTTACCAATCAACACAACTTCTATATAGGGGATCAAAATGAATGGTGTCAAAGATACACATCAAGCTACATTGTCGACTAATTGAAATTGCAAATAATGGCAGCTCAATGCTCATGTGACATGCTCCCAACTGCAGCAGAGAAGATTCTATTTTAGCTTGTTACACGAAATTCACATTTTTTCTTGAAGAAGTATAAATCAAATAAGAATGATAAATTTTAGCATAATGCAATGGTTCATATTTTTTAACTTAAGATGAAGGATATGAAGGAGAAAACAATGACCATACTAAGGCTGCGGGGAAAGGCATAGGCAGCATAGCACACATTTATATGAAACAACACGCCTTTAGAGATTCCAAATATACAAACATAAGGTACTGATTTCTTTTCACTAGTAGAAAACGGCCATTTGTCCCGGTTCATAAGGGCCTTTAGTCCCGGTTCTGGAACCGGGACTAAAGGGTCGTTACTAAAGCCTTCCCCCTTTAGTCCCGGTTCTTACACGAACCGGGAATAAAGGCCGTCCACGTGGCCGTTGTCTGGTTACCAACCGGGACTAAAGGTATTTTTACGAAAAAAAATTGATTTTTTTTCGATTTTCAAATTTCTGAACTATTTTCCAATTTAATCTCTAATCACACCTCATCACTGCTCAATTTAACCTCTAATCCCTAATCACCCATCATCATTCCTAATCATCTAACTTCCCGGCCGATCACCCATCCTCTCTCTACTCCAACCTGAGCACGCTTAACTTTCGGGTTCTATTCCCCCCTGTTTCCAAATCTGCACTTGTTGTTTCCCTGACAATATTAAGATGTAATCCTATTAACCCTCAGGAGTTTAGCTTGAGCATTAAGTCACACGTTTCACTATTTGAGTTTGAAACTATTATTCTAAAAAACAATAATTATTTAGTAACACTAATATTTCTTCAATAAATAGTTTGACCATAATTTGACCATAGTTTGACCAGATTTGACCAAAATTCAAAAAATGAAATAATTATTTAGTAACACAAATATTCTTGAATAATTATGTAGTAACACTAATATTTCTTGAATAAGTAGTTTGACCATAGTTTGACCACAGTTTGACAAGATTTGACCACAGTTTGACCAGATTTGACCAAAATTCTAAAAAACTGTAATAATTATTTAGTAACACTAATATTATTGAAAAATTATTTAGTAACACTAATACTTCTTGAATAAGTAGTTTGACCAAAGTTTGACCTGATTTAACCAAAAAATTAAAAAAATTGAAATTTGAGCATAAGTTTTTTTTCCTTTTAGAATTTGAGGATTCTAAAAATTTACAAACAGGCCGTAGGCAGTCAAAATCAGATGCGGATTTTCGTGCTGAACATTTTGATATATTATACGTTTTTTCTGACATCGTATGCAAAAGTTATAGTCGTTTTACATTTTCCCTACACTTTTTGCAAAACATGTCCAAATTTAAGTTTTTAAATTTTCCTAACTAGTACATGTAGTAACATAACTACATCTGCAAGGATTTCAATTTTTGAAGTTTTTATCATTTTCTTTTGCTTTTTACAAAACTGAAAAGGCGATGGGGGGGAGGGGTAGAGTTTGAAAATGGGACCTTTAGTACCGGTTCGTGCCACGAACCGGTACTAATGCCTCAAACCCATTAGTACCGGTTGGTGGCTCAAACTGGGGCTAAAGGTCTAACCTTTAGTACCAGTTGGTGCCACGAACCGGTACTAATGGGCATCGCACCCTTTAGTCCCGTTTCGTGGCACCAACCGGGACTAAAGGTCCCATTTGAACCGAGACTAATGCCTTCACGGTGCCCTAGCCGCTCGAACCGGGACTAATGCTCACATTAGTCCCGGTTCGTAATGCAACCGGGATTAATGCTCTTTTCTGGCCGAACCAAAGCCATATTTTCTACTAGTGTTTAGATAGACTGATATGCCTCAAAAATATAATGGTAGATGAGAAGACAAAAAGGCCAAATGATTTTTGTTTGTATATCAATGCCAGCTAAAAATAATAAGAACTGTAATTAAAGACATAAACAATAAAAAATTGTTAAGACCATTTGACTTGCACTTTGACTCAATTTTTTGCTGGTGCATGTCCTCATGAACAAATTTGCTTTACTAAGCCTCCTATAAACTTTCTGTAAACTTTCAACTGGATGTCGGTGCTACCGAATTACCCGCTCCATTGAAGGCTCAACTTCAAGCAGCTCCATTCTAGGAATAGAAGATTTGTAGTTTTTGACTCCTACTTTAACAAGATCATATATGTGGTGATCATTAGTCCATCCAAAAAGAAGTTTGTGGGACTCTACTTTGAGTGAGAACCATAAAGTCATACTGCAAACGCATAAAAAGTAGCAGTTGAAGTAATGCAGAATAATATTCTCTACTTTAATATACAAAGGAAAAATGAAAAGATCATTATAACAAACATGGTTTATAAGTTCTATATTGGTGCTCAGAAAGTCGCTATCTAGCTCAGAAAATCATTTTACCTTTGAGAGCATCATCGGTTTAATCTTTATTTTCTCAAGTAGATAACAATTCCTCATTGTCACCAACTACAAAACAAGAAATGTGAGTAAAGGCTGCGGTAAGATTTAAGGGAGAAGAACTCCAGGGAAGTTTAATCCCCACTCTAAAATGGTCTGATGTTGTCGTTATTCTTGGCCTACTTCACAGAATGATCACGCTTTTTACCATGGAGTTCAAAACTGCGCTAGTCTTTTGTACCATGGAGAATAAGCGTCTTCTTGCCATTCTCAACCTGGAATAAACATTAGAGCAACAGTCTCATGTGGGAGCCAGGGAAAAGCACATTCATACTATTTCTAGTTTCTCGACATGTAAGGTCCGAAAGCAACCGTGTTTTCCAATAGCAAATAAATTAAGATTTGCAGGTAGTTATTTGTACAAATCATGAACTATGTGCCAGAAAATCTGGCCCCTTTGTGTGTGACTCGGTTCCTATAAAAAAACAATGTTGCGGCACACTACTCGAAGTAATATAATATGGGAAATTGCTGGAGGATGTCGCTACGTAAGTTTATGCTTGGCCAGTGCCACAAGCCAATAATGATGAGATACTACCTACGAAAATACATATACTTTCTTGTGTCCATAACAATAATGACTTGTGGTACGAGCTGGGACCCTACCGGGTCTAGGGCGTAGGTTGTAGGGGAAGGAGGGGGCAGGACGTGGCGAAGCTCACGGTCGCCGGCGGCAAGGCACCGTCTTGCGCGAGAGGGAGAGGCGCCGGCGACGCAAGAGGCGGCTAGGGTTAGGTCTCCCGGCTCCCTAAGGGAAGCCGAGCAAATAATGATTGCTTCTTTGCTTGATTAGATTGATACATCTCCTCTCCTTATATAGAGAGGTTTACTTGACTCCTAAACAAACGATCCTAGTAACGATAAGATAATTGGGCTAAGCCCCTAATAACTATAAGATAACTTGGGCCACAACCCACTACGCGAAGCCCCTAATATGCCGGTCATAACACTTCTCCCCGCCTGCAAAAACAGCTGGTCCTTGAGCTGTAAGGTGGGGAAGCGCTAGCTGAACTCCTCGAGGTGATCAACCAGCGTCAAACACCTTCACAACAGCTGGGGAGGCCAGGTCGGCGGCAACGGCGTCCTCCGGAATGTAGTCTGCAGCCTCCAGGTAGAAGAGTCGCGGGCAGACGTGGCCGGGCAAGGCTAGTCGCAGTTGAAGCACAACCCTTGGCGGCGTCGCTCGAGTAGCTCGGCCGAGGTGAGCCGGCGGAACGGGCGCACCACGGTCGCAGCGAGGGGTGCCACAGAAGCCTGAGCAGGCCGACCCTGCGCGGGAACCTCTGGCCAGGGTAGCGGCCCGGCGGCCCGGGATGGTGATGCCTGCTGGATGGCCACTGCGCGGTGCTCGAACGCGCGGGCGTAGTACATTGCCGTCTTGGGATCCTGGGGTCCCCGAAGCTCCACGTCCATGCAGATGTGATCCAGAAGTCCGCCGATGGAGAGGTCGGCCCGCTGCTACGCTGTCACACCCGACGCGTGGCATGCCAGGGCCTGGAAACGGTCAGCGAAGTCCTAAACCGTGGAGGTGAAGGGAAGGCGGCCTAGCTCTGCCAGGCGGCTACCGCGGATCGGTGGCCCAAACCGAAGGAGGCAGAGCTCGCGGAAGCGCTCCCAAGGGGGCATGCTGCCCTCGTCCTGCTCGAGGGCGTAGTACCAGGTCTGTGCCGCGCCGCGGAGGTGGTAGGAGGTGAGCCAGGTACGCTCTGAGGCGAGGGTGCGTTGCCCGCGAAAGAACTGCTCGCACTGGTTAAGCCATTTGAGGGGGTCCTCCGTGCCATCATAGGTGGCGAAGTCCAGTTTGGCAAACAGCGGCGGTGTCGGAGCCGGAGCGCTGTGGCCGACTGGCTCGGAGGTGCGAAGCAGCGAGGAGTGGGGCGCCCCGTCAGCATGACCGCGGCCCGAGAAGTGGCCCGCCGAGCCGGAGGGGTCGCCGAACTGAAGAGTGGGCGCTGGCGATTCTCCCGCCGATGTGTAGACGGGTGGCGGTGATGATCCGGTCAGCCAGGCCGGTATGGGGGACGGCGACGGTGGGAAGCGCACGCGCTGGATCGGGACGCCGGTCTGTGTGGGTGGCCCGGGCCTCGTGCTGGGCGGTGGCGGGGCTGGCAGTTGCGGCTGCGGCGGCACAGACCCCGGTGGTGTGGTCGGTGCAGCGAGGGTCGGGACCGGCCACTGTGGCCAAGGAGGCACGGCAGCGGCCGTCGATGAGCCCGGCAGCTGGAGCTGCGGCTGCCCGGACCCGGGAGGCGTTAGGGGCGCGGCAATCGCCGGAGCCGGCCACTGTGGCCACTGGGGGGCGACGGCGAGCGGAGGCTGACAGGGGCAGTGGTGGTATAGAGGCCCGATCGGCGCCGTGGGGGTCGTGTACCAGGGCAGCGCGGCCGGACCGGTCGCGGCGGCCGGCGGCAGGGGCGGCGGCTGCCCGTAAGGCCCGGCGAGGTAGAGGTGGATGCCCTGGACGGCTATGACGAGGTCATTAAGGATGTCGGTGATCTCCGTCGGGGAGTAGACGGCGGCCTGCGGAGCGGGAAGGGGCGGCGACTGGCCGGTGGAGGCCCCCGCGGTGGAGTCGATTGGCGCGGTGGAAAGCGCTAGCGGCGCGGTGGAGAGCGGTGCTGTGGAGAGGGCAGCGGTGGTGGGCAGCGGCGCGGTGGGCAGCGGCGGGGTGGGTGGTGGAGCAGACATGATCGGACCCAAGCTACCTGATACCAAATTGGTAGGAGCTGGGACCCTACCGGGTATAGGGTGTAGGTTGTAGGGGAAGGAGGGGGCTGGACGTGGCGAAGCTCGCGGTCGCCGGCGGCAAGGCGCCGTCTTGCGCGAGAGGGAGAGGCGGCGGCGGCGCAAGAGGCGGCTAGGGTTAGGTCTCCCGGCTCCCTAAGGGAAGCCGAGCAAATAATGATTGCTTTTTTGCTTGATTACATTGATACATCTTCTCACCTTGTATAGAAAGGTTTACTTGACTCCTAAGCAAACGATCCTAATAACGATAAGATAATTGGGGTAAGCCCCTAATAATAATAAGATAATTTGGGCCACAACCCACTGGGCTAAGCCCCTAATATGCCCATCATAACAACTTGATGCTAGACAGGGTTAGTGTTCTTCTGACATTGTAAACTGAAGGCGAAATTGCAACAGTTAAAGAAAGGGACCGAAGAAATGAGAAGCTTGCGAGCTTAGGGGCGTGCTTGAGGAGCTAAAACATGGCAAGCATGGTCATGGGAAGCCTGATGCCACCATCATGATCCTCCAACAACTAGGGATGAGGCCTTTTGCGAAGGGTTCGTAACTCTACCCAAACTTGAGAATCCACGAATGGATGCTCGTTTTTGCAGCCAAACCTGAAAAATTAGATAGACCATGTAAGCACGATCCCTGGCTGGGCTCTTGAGATCACATAGACCATGTTAGCATTACGTAGAGTAGAGCTTACACGGAAAATGAAATAAGGTGTCACATCATGCTCAATCAATTTCCTGATCTTCACCCGAACGAGATAGAGCCTTCGTAGAAGTCAAATCAATAAATTTTACTCTTGTTGTGAAGACCAAAAACGAATTTCACATGTACTGAATCGCAAAACAACAGTGGGTAGCATACTACTCGTCCATGATTTTCTGGGTCACATTGTATATTTCTTCCTCCCATCTGGTCAAAATATGTTGATTTTCTTTAGTTGTGCTTTTAAAGGGAGTTGTTTATCAACATGGAAAACAAAAATTATAGTAATTCTTTTGACACAAGCAAAGTAGCATCAATATAATTAAAAACAAATGAACAGACAGTCAATAAGCAAGAATGATGAAAAGGATGAAACATGCACCACTACAGATTAGTTGAAATTTTATCCTGTCACTCATGATCACTGATTAAAATTGCAGGAGGAAGGATTTAGCGGCAGCCAAATTTACAGGGAAATTGTAGCCTAAGTGGGTGCAATCTACCTCAAACTCCTGTGATTTTGTACTGCATGAAAATCATCCGGCAATTGCGGCCATATCGATCTCATGATTAGTATAATACCATAATACTTGGAACTTGCGAACACTTCAAAAACAAAGGAGAATGAAATCATGGTGTGGGCTGATTTCTTTTGGCTGTGCCTGCTGTAGATTTTCACTCGTTCTTGTTAAAATTGTGTCGAATATTGTGTACAATGTAGGTTACAGTTGGACTTGTAGTTGTATTGTGTTTACATGGGATGTGGAGTCGTGTCCAAGTAGGACACACAATGTAACCTATGCCAACATAATAGCACATGCACGCAAGGGGGAGCCGGGGGCGTGTGTCGGTGCCCGGGTGGCCGGTGTGCGGTATTGTGACGGTGTCACGGGGAGGAGCGCCCGTAGTCAGGCCCCGGGATGTAGCCATATCGGTGAACCTCGTTAGCAAATCTCGGTGTCATGCTCGTGTGATTGCTTTGTCCTTGGATGATCGATGGAGTGCCTCGGATTTATTCTAACAAGTGGTATCAGAGCCCAGGTGCCCGGAATGAATCTCGGTAGACTCACGGGTGGTCGGTCGGTCATGGTTGGTGGGCTGAAAACGCTGGTGTTAGCGGGGAGGAGGATGACCGATGTGTGAGGGGGAGATTGTTGGGTTTAGTCCCACATCGATTGTGGGGGAGACATAACAAGACTTATAAGGGCGGGGGTGTCCCCTCCTAACAGGCTAGTCTTTTGGGGGGAGAGGGCCCAAGGCCTGTCATAAGTCGGTGTTGCTCTCCGGTTGGGCCTGGTTGATGCATGTGGGTTGGAAACGCTGGTGATAGCGGATCCAGGATTGCGTAACAATTGGTATCAGAGCCATGGCGTCAACGGATACTAGGTTTGAGGTGGAGAAGTTCAACAGAACTGGAAACCTTGGGTTATGGCAGACAAAGATGAAAAATATGTTGGCGCAACATGGATGCTTGAAGGCGTTGCGGGATGTCAAGCCAGTTAAGATGGACGATGATGGTTGCGAGGATTTGCAGATGGTTGCAGTAAGTTTGGCTCAGTTCAGACACATAGGACAGTTGACCTCGACAGTCTGACGGATCGACATGAGTCGGTTGGTACAAAATACGATGGTGGGATCGGCGAGGACGATATAGGAGCGTGATGCTGATGGTGACCGACTTCTGGGCGTGGAAACACGTGGCGCAGGCCTCGAGGGCTTGTGTGACTTCGACAAGACTATGGCATGGGGTTGATTCAAGATGGCGTATGCATGTGAGCTTGAAGTCGACAGGACGCGAGGGCAGACTGATCACCTACCATGGAGTCATGTTGAAGGTGGAGCTGGATTGAGGGGCTACAGTGTAAGGATCCTGAGAATTGAAGCCTATTCAGTGGGGAAAAGCGAGGGACACATAATTCGGACTGGAGCCCAGTGGTCTGATGGAAGCGTGAAACTCGTCATCGGTCGGTAATGATCGGTGGTACTCTGCAGTGGGGGTTGAGTGGTGTGGGTTCGCGACCCTTGAGACTTGACCGGGACAGCTGAGGCTCGACGCGGTAATAGCGGCGAGGCGTGCGGTACACACAGGACATGGAGACGGGCCAGGGCTCTGGTGGTCATACATGTGGTGAGACAACTGCGAATTTGACTCGGGATGACTACAAGCAATGGTGAAATTCCTTCAAGTGTTGACTGTGGTCAAGAAAAGAAGGGACTATAAGTTGCAGGTGGAGTCATATGGTGTCTTTGGAGTAGTAGTGATGCTCATGGGATAAGTTCAAGTCCAATGTACATGGAAGTTTGACGCATGGACGAATTCAAGGTGGTGGAGAATATTCGCCAAGGTGGAGTTTGTTGGAATTGTGTCGAATATTGTGTATAATGTAGGTTATAGTTGGACTTGTAGTTGTATTGTGTTTACATGGGATGTGGAGTCGTGTCCAAGTAGGACACTTATATCCTAGGCCTCTCATATATAGCGGGGGTAGACACATAATGTAACCTATGCCAACATAATAGAACAGGCGCGCAAGGGGGAGCCGGCGGCGTGTGCTGGCGCCCGGGTGGCCGGTGTGCGGTATTGTGACGGTGTCACGGGAACGATCGCCCGTAGTCAGGCCCCGGGGATGTAGCCATATCGGTGAACCTCGTTAACAAATCTCGGTGTCGTGCTCGTGTGATTGCTTTCTCCTTGGATGATCGACGGAGTGCCTCGGATTTATTCTAACAGTTCTCACTGTAATTTTACTGGCAATTCCCCGAGGCAAATCTATGCCTTCTTTGTAGCAATTAACACTAGAACCTTTACCACCAAAGAGAAGATAAATTTTCATCAAATTCTCCAGCACTGTAATGAGAAGATAAGCATCCATAAAGTAATAAACAAACCGAATTTGAATGTACATCATCAGATGAAGGTGGCTGAAGTGTGGCGACCTAGCATAGATGCTTCACAGCCTCAAGGCTTGAGGAATCAGAGAAGTCAGAAGCTTGCATGAGCCAATTTTCTACTTTCTAGTTGGCAATTTTTTGCAAGCACACTTATCTTATTACTTGAGAATCCACACTTCTTTCCAGATTTCTTGAAAAAAGTGACCGCAGTGGTAATTCTGAAGTTGACGAGTGCGCTAGGATATTAAAACCTGCAGCTGAAAGCTGGAGTTCAGATTCTATTGATGAACATAGTGGAGGAATAAATCAAGGAACCCCCCAACTTGAAATGAAAGGCGGCTCTGCCATGGTGTGTAGCAGCCGACTGACCGACGCCACCACACACAATGCCTACCGGTCCCAGTTGAGCGCTCGGAACTCTAGCCATAGCACTGTCGCGCGTCCAGCCTTCTGTGGCGCACTGTGTTCCCCGGCGGCCGTATCCGAGATCGAAGGGACCGGTGGAAGGTGTGGTAGCGTAAAGTAAACTGATAATTAACTATTTACTATCCAAAATTCCATAACTAATAAACATAAACAAAAAAAAGTTCAATGTATCAAATAAAGTAAAATGATAATTAACTATTTACTATCCAAAATTCCATAAGATCCATATCCGTTCATGTGTATAGTGAGCCTAACACAAAATTGTCATCTACTATGTGAATCAATGGATGGATGCTAGCTGATGTGCTAGAGAGAAGGCTTCTCTAGGGTGATCTATTGGTTGTTAGCACCAACCTTCAGGAACAGTATCTATTGCAGAGCAATTAACAAAACGAAGCACAAACTTCATGTACATTCATGAACACAATTATGATCAGCAATAGAATTATAGTAGACAGAAGCATTGTACCGGACTGAAATCACAGCTGGTACAATTTTCTAAATTTGGTCTGCACAACTATGAAAAAGGATAATAAATGTAGACCGTCATTCCAAATCCAATATAATAATATCAAGATTAAGAAAAATCAAATCACAACATAGTCCACTGAAATGCAGTTCTCAAAATAGCTTGGAATCACCCTGTCTAATCTTTTTTAGTGTGCTTGTTCACCTTGCCACTGACAATGCAGTGGCTATCAATCAATGCAGAAAGTCTTCTGGGAAGCCATATTTCGACAGCATGAGGCCCTTCCAGTACACCATGGCCGTCGGCCTTGACATGGATCCCAATGACTGTCCACGCCCAAGTACAACCGATGAGGAGTGAGTGTTTCAAGCAAGTTTGATACAAAAGATACGTACAAAGGTGTTGATGTAAACTTCATGGGGGGAAGGCACTTTTGCCAGTGAGGTAGTCCTCCAAGTAGCTGATCAGGTTGGCCCGACATAGGACACACAATGTTTACCGCAACAAAAGCGTCGATCGCGCCAGAGCAACCCGAGTTTTTGCCATCTCATTGATGGATCCTTGCTGGAGCACTCCATCCATTGGTGCTCATAGCAGAAGTTGACACTCTCCTTGTGAGCGAGCAATGCAGCAAAGGTATGTCAGGCAACTCGAGCAGCCGCTTCGCCCCAACTATGAGTAATAGGCTGTGCTACGACAACTCAAGTAGCAGCCGCAGAACTTGGGGCACTCGAGCATCACCGTAGGGAGTCTCCCGCAAGCAGCTCGCTCCACCTCTACATCTCTGCGCTACCCTCCGAGCAACAGTGGTATGCCCAGATGCTTCCCGACGCGGAGCCAGTCCAGGCGGCGGAGGACGATGCACCACTGTGGCTTGTGTGGATCTCGGCATATATAGCCACCTACTGGGAGGAGCGGCTCAACAACAAGGTTGTGGTGCGCGTCGTCAAACCGGTCGACGGTGGCGCGCCGGGCGCAGGCTACGGTGTCGTAAGGGAAGAGGATCGTACTGCCGCCAGTGTTGGAAGGCCGTGGGTGTGGGGGACTTGGGATAGTCATCTTGGAGGGGAGCATCCCGAAGACAGAGGCAGCGGCGGCGACTGCGGGGAGGTGGGGGGAGGGTCGCCACGACGGCGGGATGTGGCGGCGGTGGCGGCATATCTACTCGAGAGAAGGAAAGGGCAGAGGAGAAATTCAATGCGGATGATTTTTTTTCACTTCGGTCTGGTTACAGTGGACTACGGGTTGATTCCTACGAAGTTCAGGGTTCTCTATGCGAAAGTGCTAATAACGGCGACCAGAAGCCATAAGAACTTATTATTAAAAAAATAAAAATAAAAAATAAAAAGTAAAAAAAATAATAAAAAAAATAGGGAAAGATTTGTTTCCATTTGGTGTTACAACGCATGGTTTTGCCAGGTACTCCCTCCGTCCGAAAATACTTGTCTTAGAAATGGTTAAAAATGGATGTATCTATAATTAAAATAAATCTAGATACAACCATTTCTAAGACAAGTATTTTCGGACGGAGGGAGTATTTATATTAGCTAGACTAGCCTATTAAAGAACCTAGTGGGTGACTGCTTTGTATACGTTCCGTACAGTGCCGTCCACCATCGTGGTTAACTTTAACATAGCCACCTTTCTTAATAGAATTCCCGCCCTTGACTGTATATATGGAGCCTCCCACAGATAAGGGTGATGTGGACATTTTGCTTCCAGATGTGTCTCATTCCTATCATCCATGCACAACTCGTGTCTATCATTATATCTCCTTCTCTCTGTCTCGAGTCTTTTCGTTTCTCAACCATTCTTGTTAGATGTTAGTTCACGGGCAAATTGACTCGAAAAATAGACAAGAGCCACATTCCACAGCCGGTGCATATTTAATGGGTGCTACGGTGCTACCAGGGATTAGCTGGAGTAAACTCCCTCATGGGTACACAAGCTGGTAACTGATGAGCGGAACACGGCTCGGTGTTTTGAAATTAGCGGACCGTTGGGCGCTTCTCTTGGCGACGGCCCGGGCACCCCGCCCCGGCCGCCTTCGGCTCCGGCCTCCGAGGGTTGGGAGGTGGTCCGGCGCGGCGCTAGCTTCTCTCCGTCGGGGGCGGGGCCGGCGGTGGGGGCTGGCGCGGTGCTGGCTCCAGTTGGAGGTCGTTTTTGGGCGTTGGCTGCGGTCGAGTCAGAGGATGAGGAGGATGTGGATCCGGTGTCAAGGGAGGGGGACCTGGCGCCGGCGAGGCCGTCGCTCGGCGATTTCGTGGCCTGCATGCAAGCGGCGGGGAGTGGGGCCGCAGGGCCGCGCCGCCGCTTCGCTCCGGGGGGCCGGGGATCGCGTGTGGTCGCTGTCAGAGCATGGCGGCCCTCCCTGTGTATGGGCAGGGGCTCGGCGTCCCCTGGTGGTGCCACTCGGGGCATCCGGGCGAGGACGGCGGCTGCGCTTCTCGCTCCGGTGGACTCGGAGGTGGAGTGGCCGTGCTTGCCGTCGCCGGTGGTGGCTGGACGAGCGGCGGTGGAGGCGGCGGCGGAGCCGCAGGCAGCGGAGGGCGACGCAGTCTCTCCGAGGGCTAGGGTTGGCAGTGTTGGGCCCGGGGCCGTGGTGGATCAGGTGGGCCGTGGGCCGGCCCAGTTGTCCTGTTCGGCTGGTGCTGGAGGCCCGAGTCACGCGGGGGACAGCGTGCCCCTTGTGAGTGGGAGGCTGGCGATTTGTGGGCCTGTTGGTGCCGTCCAGTCCGCGTCGGGCCTGCCTCGGCCTCGGCCCACCCCTGGCTCCTATTTATGGGTGCGCCGCGGTTGCCTCGACCCCTCGCTAGGATTTCCCGCATCTAGATCGGAGGTGCGGCGCTGGGCTAACCGTGCCAGATCCATCCACCTCATCCCCCACCTCCTCCTCTCTCCATTTCCTTTGCGGCGGCGGTGATGAGCGGGCGGCGCGCGGAGAAGAGGCCCATGGAGCCCCCGGTCTCAGACGGGGAGCGGCGTCGTGAGCGAGACCTGCGGGAGAAGGCGAAGAAGGAGCTGCGTGCAAGAACTGGTGGCAGATCTGAGCGGAGCTATGAGCAAGAGGGGCGCGAGAGGGATTGGGGTCCTCCTCCCCCCTGGTGGATTCAGCAGCAGGAGAGAAGAAAGAAGAAGAAGGAGATGGCTCGGCGACGGGAGCTGGAGCGCAAGCCAGCGGATCTTCCCAACTTCGGTGGTGGCCATGGGGATCCGCTGGCCAAGAAGGCCATGGCGACGACCGAACCCCTGGCGGTGTCCCTCCCCCTGGTGCGAAGGGCACCGCGGGTGAGCCCATTCCGGTGGAGGACGCGTCGGAGGCTCTGGATGTGGAATGCTTCAAGTGTGGGAGACTTGGCCATTTCCAGTCCAAATGCAAATTCCAGCCTTTGTGCGTGCTTTGCAAGGAGGAGGGACATGCCTCCGCGCACCGCCCGACGAGGGGTCAGTAGCCAAGCATGCAGATAATGGAGGGCTTCTTCTGTTTGCAGTATGAGAGGAGGAAGATCTGGAGGGCCCTCGGCTGCTCTCGGTGGGCAACGTGGCTATCCTCTCTGCGGAGCCGGGCAGCCTGAACCTGCGGGTCCTTAAGCAGGAGCTCAAGCACATGGTCATGGGGGACTGGGATTGGCAAGTCACTCAAGTAGGCGAGGATGACTTCATGGTGGTGTTCCCCTCTGCAGATCTTCTTCACATGGCCCGGACTAGTGGCAAATTATTCCTTTCAATTAATGACATCACTGCTAGGGTGCGGGATGTGGTACATGAGGTGATTCCCCCGATGGTGATGCCAGAAGCGTGGGTGCAGCTCCACGGGATCCCTGAGAAACACCGCAAGATCGAGCGTATCAAGGAGGCTTTCAAGATGTTGGGCCGGCCAGTTGTGGTCGATGAGCTTTCCCTCATTAAGGTGGGTCCGGTGAGGATGAAATTGGCTTGCAAGACGCCGGCCAAGCTGAATGGAACGATGGAGGTTTGGTTTAACCATGAAGGGTACCAGATTAAGGTTGAGTTGGAACGGCTGCCGAGGAGGTTGGGAGACGGTGGTGGAGCTCCGGGGGCGGGTCCCTCCGCTCCCCCGCCAGATAGCCAGCAAGGAAAGGGCGGGTCTAACAAACAGGGGCCACTCGCGGGCACCTCTTCCAAGGATGCTGCTACTGGTGCGTCCAAACCCGCGATGGCGACGTCCCAGAAGGAAGCAGCCGGCTCCGGCGTGAAGGTGGTGGGCCAAGATGTGGTGAGGGGTGAGCTGGCGGACGAGCACGAAGACAGCATCCAAGACACTTCTATTGACACTGAGACATGGGAAAAGCTGGGTGTGATCGCAACTCAAGACACGGCTGTCAGCCTACCTCCCCTCGCCCGCTCTCTGGATCCGTCCTTCGAAGTTCCCGGCTCCAGCCTGCCAGCCCCGAATGCGCCAATACCTCTTTCTCTAGTGGCTTTGGAGAACGAGGCCATGCCGGGCTCTCCAACTCGCGGAGGGGGCTCGGGGCTGGACTGCGTCCTCATGGATTCGGACCCAACTCCGGCCTCGGACAGGCGCCTGTCGAGTGGCTCCAGGCGTCAGGCCAAGAAGACCACGGGGAGGAAGGCAGGGTGCAAGACGGTGGCCTCGGAAGCTGCGGGATCGGTGGCGGCGTTGGGAGGTGAGCTGGGTGCGGCTTTGGTGGCGCCAGGGCTGGCAGCCAAGGCCAAGCGATCAAGGGCAACCCCGGTGTCGTCTCGGGCTCCTAGTGCACGTGCCAAGGCCAAGCTTGGAGACATGACCTCTCTGGAAAGTGCCAAGCTCCGTGCTGCTGACAAGAACATGGATACGGCAGGTAACCCTTCGCCCTCTTTTAAGATTCTGAATGCTTTCTCCGATGAGCATCTCGCCGAGATTCTTCACGATAGTGGCGTAGCGCTAGACTCCTCGTCTTTGGATCTGATTCCGTTAGTTCGCGCGCGTGAAGATGCTCAGGCCGCCCTCGCGGAAGCAACCGCCAGGTGCGTGGCTGCACAGTCGGTGGACGGCCCGGTCACAGCACCAGTAGGGGCTGGTGCTGTCGCCCTGCCCAACGAGGGAGCCGAGGCTGGGGTGGCCTCGGACTTGCCTTCTTCCAGTCGAATGCCGGCTAGGAAGCGAGTGGCCAAGGCGGTCTCCTCCCGTGGAGTCCGCCTCGAAAACCGGATCATCTGATGCGATATATTTTCTGGAATATCCGCGGTTGCGGGCACGGGGGGCGACGCACGCAGCTCCATGAGTACATGTCCAAAGAACACATTGACTGCGTTGCGCTCCAGGAGACGATTAAGGCTGATTTTTCATTTAGAGACCTTTTGGCGTACGATCCGCTCCAGCGTTTCGATTGGTTTTGGACTCCGTCCGCGGGCCTCTCTGGGGGCCAATTGCTGGGATGCAACAAGGACGTTTGTGAGGTTATTCTGTGGGAGTCTGATACGTTCTACATCGCTGCCACTGTTCGCCACCGGGTCTCCCAAGCCTCTTGGGTGATCGTGAGTGTCTATGGGCCGGCAGACCATGCGAGGTCCGCTGATTTCATGGGAGAAATCACAGCTCTTGTGGGGGCCAAACAATCGTCCAACCTACCCGTGGTGGTGGGAGGTGACTTCAACTTGATCCGCTCGGGGGCGGACAAGAACAACAACAACATCGACTGGGCTAGGGTGTCCTGTTCAATAATACCATTGCGTCCGCTGCCCTTAGAGAGATTGCGCGTACTGGGGCCAGATACACTTGGACTAACAAGCAACGAGAGCTTATTCGATGCGTTCTCGACCGTGTGTTCTGCTCAAGTGATTGGGAGGCGTTGTTTCCCCTCTGCACCTTAGTGGAGGAAACGCGCATAGGATCAGACCACGTTCCGCTGATCCTGTCCTCAGGGGAGGATAACATGCACCGCAGCCGTAGGTTCTTCTTTGAGACAGCCTGGTTCGAACACGAGGGTTTTAGCGAGCTCGTCACAAATCGCTGGACCTTGATTGGCAATCAGATTGGGCGCCAACGAGGACCAGTAGAGTTCTGGTCCTCTGTGGCCGCGGCTTTGCGGGCTTTCCTTAGGGGCTGGGGGGCTAACCATGGTAGCGAGTCCAAAAGGGAGAGGGAGCGCATCATGGCAAAAATCGCTCGTCTCGACTCGCAGGCGGATGTAAGAACCTTCTCTGGTGACGAATGGGAGCTTAGATACTCTCTTGAACATCAAGTCCTGGCTATTCTCAGGGCAGAGGAGGAATATTGGCGCCGAAGGGGTGGTGTCAAGTGGGTCGTGAAAGGTGACGCCAACACGGGTTACTTCCACGCGTACGCTAACGGACGCAAACGTAAGAGTACTATTTTTAGGCTTCAGTCGGAGCGTGGGACGTTGATCACCCAGAACGATATAGTTAACTACATCTTTGACTTCTTCGTGGAGCTGTTGGGAACAGCCGAGGCTAAGAGTCTAAGTCTAAGGGAAGACTTATGGGGACTGCACAAGCGAGTTTCGCAGCAGGAAAACGATGCCTTAATGGTGTCCTTTTCGCCCCAGGAGATTGACAGAGCACTTGCGGGAATGAAGAACGACACGGCTCCAGGCCCAGATGGCTGGCCGGTGGAGTTCTTCAAGCGTTTCTGGCCGTTGCTTAGGGACCTCTTCCAAGGGATCATAAACGGCTTTGCCCTAGGTACAATGGACCTGTCGCGCCTAAATTACGGGGCTATCTGCCTGATCCCCAAGGTCAAAGGGGCAGAATCTATCAAGCAGTTTCGGCCGATCACACTCATAAATGTACCTTTTAAGATCTATGCCAAAGCTTACGCTTCTAGGCTAGCGCCGGTCGCCCAACGTGTCATTAGCACGAGCCAAACTGCTTTTCTTAAAGGCAGGAACATTCTTGAAGGACCCATTGCTCTTACGGAGATTATACACGAGTTAAAACGTACACGAGGGCAGGGCGTTATCCTTAAGCTAGACTTCGAAAAAGCTTACGATCGTGTAAATTGGGAGTTTATACGTGAGGTCCTCCTCAAAAAGGGTTTTGAGGCAGGCTTTGTTCACCGGATCATGAACCTGATCTCGAGTGGCAACACCTCGGTCATTGTTAACGGCGAAATGGGGAAGTTTTTTCGTAATAGGAAAGGGCTTAGACAGGGTGACCCCATATCCCCACTCATCTTTAACTTTGTGGTGGATGCTATGGCAACCATGCTGACCAAGGCCCGGGAGGCCTGTCACATCAAGGGGCTCGTTTCTCACCTCATCCCGGGCGGCGTGACACACCTACAATACGCGAACGACACTTTGTTGTTGTTCAAGCCGGATGACCATAGTATTGCTACGATTAAACTTTTGCTATTAGCCTTTGAGCTCCTCTTCGGACTCAAAATTAACTTTTGCAAGAGTGAGGTCATTACCATGGGGATGGATGACCAGCAAAGTTTGCGTACCGCAAACCTACTTAATTGCAAGCTAGGGAGCTTCCCAATTAAGTACCTTGGGCTCCCAATCTCTCACCGCAAACTCTCGATTCTAGAATGGGAGCCCCTGTATGGGAAAGTGGCTAACAGGGTAAGCCCGTGGCGAGGGCGTTTCATGTCCTCCGCTGCAAGGCTTATTCTGACAAACTCGAGCCTCTCTTCTCTCCCCCTCTTCACTATGGGGATATTTTTACTAGCCGATGGGGTTCATGCCAAGCTAGACACTCCGAGATCCCGGTTCTTTTGGGAAGGAACTGACATCAAGAGGAAATACCACCTCGTTAAGTGGGCGGCGTTATGCAGGCCTAAAAAAATTGGTGGATTGGGAATCCTCAATTCCAAACTAATGAATGTTGCCCTCCTTTCCAAATGGTGGTGGCAGATGGCCCAAGATGAGTCGGGGCTCTGGGCGCAGCTGCTTAAAGCCAAGTATTTCCCTAATGGGAACCCCTTCACAGCCTCGGCCAACGCCTCCGTGTTCTGGAGAGGGATCCAAGCGGTGCGGCCTACTTTTGACTTAGGGGCCAAATTCCAGACCAATAACGGCCTATCCACTCGGTTTTGGCTTGACCATTGGCTGGGTGCCTCCCCCCTTTGGCAAAGTCATCCCAACTTATACCGGATCGCCACAGACACTAACATCTTAGTTGGGGAGGCAATTCGCAATGATCCTTCGGCGATCCACTTTATGAGGGCCCTAACAAACGACGAGCGTGCGTCTTGGGACGGGCTGGTCCAGCAAATAGGCTCCAATCGCCTTCGGATGGGGGTTGACACAGTAAAGTGGAGTTTGACAGCGTCAGGGAAATTCACGGTGCAGTCCTTGTATAACAAGCTTACTGGAGGGCCAGTGCTTGACATAGATAAGGGGCTGTAGAAGGCAGGCCTGCCCCTGAAGATTAAAATCTTCATGTGGCAAATGCTTAGGAATAGGCTACCTACGTCGGATGACATAGCCAAACGAAATGGTCCGGCCGATGGCACATGTGCGATTTGCGGATTAGGTGAAGATGTGAACCATGTTTTTTTTAGCTGCCACCTGGCCAGGTTTGCGTGGAGCGCGGTCCGGGAGGCCTTCCACACGGATTGAAATCCCGCTTCGGGGACCCAATTAGTATCTATTCTCAAGTCCACGAAAGGGACTACTAGCAGACTTGCCTAGCGTTGCGTAGGGGCGCTATTGTGGGCTCTTTGGACGACGCGCAATAAAATTACGATTGAGAAAAAATTCCTAACCATCCTGCAGATGTGATCTTCAAATGCCATCTATTTCTGCAGATGTGGACCCCTATGGGGAAGGAGCGCGATGCTGAGCGCATGTCAGAAGCCATGGCGCGCATCAAGATGATCCAGATGATGGCTAGACAAGACCTGGCGAGTCGCTGAAGCTTTTGGAGTTCTTCGTTGGAGTGTTAGTTTCTTAGGTCATTGCATTTGATGGTTCGGGCTGATTTATCTTGTTGCGATGAACCTGCTGTTTCTGTTCCCCGTTGGGCGCGAACTGTGCGTCGATGTTGAACCTGTTCAGTTGTAACCGTTGAACCTTGGTGCCTTTCGGACTTTATTAATTTAAAGCCGGACGCTTCTAGCGCCTTCGTTCCAAAAAACTCCCTCATGGGTACGTGGGCCAGTTCTGTAGGTCAGTTTGTTGCTTATGTAAAGAACGGTGGTTACCACGTAGAATATGTATCCTCACTCTATCTTTATATATCTACAACAAGAATGCAATCATCCAAACAACCCAAACTATTTGAAATCTTGAAACTCGTGAATTTCTATCATGTTCTTAGTTCTCACCACTCCACTTCTATGAACGAGGGGGGGGGGGGGGGGGGGGGGGGATAGCGCATGATATTGCAATAAATTATCCCATATCCCGTTTTATTAACACACCATTTGCTAATTTGACTGCGGCTGAAATCATGATCAAGTTACTACGGATGGTGACTGGTTGATAACTACCGGGCCATGATATTCATGCTGATTAATTAGGACTTCAAGAAATTTAGACACTCACCAAATAGATTTCGAAATAACAAATGGCATGCCAATGCAGAGTGCTGACTCGTCTTTCATTTTAACACCAGGGAATCCAAGTATGGCCACCAATGCGATTACTCCAGACGAGTCTTTTCTTTGCAACATCATCTCAATGTAGAAGTAGCATTTTTCAAACCAATAGTGAGGTTTATTTGCTGATTACTGCAAGCTCGCTCATTAGTGCAGAACTGCAGATCGATGTGCAAAGCTATATAGACAGACACAAGCGAAGAAATTTGTCCCTTGAAACATAATCCACATGTAAAAGAGGATGTTTTTCTAGTGTATTTAAGCAACAGATGGAGGAGACTAATTATATTATTAGTTCCCATACCAATAATTTGTAATTACATTAATTTACTACCTCATTCATAAAAAATAGCACCATATAGAAATATTAATGCAATGTGAAACATAACCATGAAACCTTGAACTGAAATGCCAAAATGCGAAATTGTTCTTGAAATGATGGAGGCTTTTATTTGATGTTATCTAGTACATCTATAGAAAGAATAGAACAAGATGCACTCTTTAAATATGAAGAGATAGAAAAAGAATGGATAACAAATTACTTTGGAGGTTCTGAGAAGAATGTCATCGTGGTGCAACACTATGGCCGGCATCTAATAGATACCAAATGAAGATCTTGATCTTTAAAGGCTTCTTTAGTTTCATATGAAATTTGGGCGAAATTTGGAGTTTGTATTCATGACATCGGAGTACATATATTTGACAGAAAACTTCCGGTACCGTGAAACTTCCACTATCAATTGTGGTGCATGGTTTATAAGACTCTTAAGTATTATTATTTTTTACCAAAGAACATATGTGATAATAATTTTGGGGATTTGGGTACGTTGTGAGCCTACCAAAAAACTAACTTCTTAATTCAGAACAGCATATGGTATTGGGGATGCTAGGTATTAATTGTTGCCTGTGCTCCGTGGTGATAGATGATGCTCATACAACAATTAATGTAGGTGATAAGGATTTTTTATTATTGATAAATATTGTTTGAGGAAATGCTATATTGACTGCCATTGTTGGCATATGCAATCCACACACCTTGATTTAACGTGTGCACACGAGACAAAACTACACGAGTGATATTTCTTGCACTCCTAGCCAACGTGACCACTAAGGAGTTTACTGCATGTAAACTGTGGTAGCTAGTTAAGACGTACAAAAATATCCCTACAGTATTGCTGTCATTAACATATTGAACGATAGAATGTAGCTCCCGTCTACTAGTATATATATGTAGCCAATTATCCGACTAGCTAGAACCTGGAATCTCGAGAAACATGAATGATTTGGAGATGGGAGGATGGAGAGATAAGGAGAGCTACATTGATAGACATGAAAAGTTCTGGACCCATCAAAATATATTATATGAACGCATGATGGGAATGAGACACATCTGGAAGCAAAGTGCCTGCGTGAAGAGTGATATAAGACTACATAGGACTCACGTGAGCACTCGCATGATCGGATGGGGTAACAGCGGACGGAGGAAGAGCGGGCCTTGTGCTCGTGCCTGCCCTTGCGTCCGTAGATCCAATACCATCCCATGGTTGCCAGCAGCGAGGTGGAGCTAGGGTTTCGAGAAAGCGAGTGTGTCGGGTTGCGAGGTGGCACGCGTCGTCGGGACGGGAAGTGTGGACTCCCACCGGTCCATGGCTTCCACATTAAAAAAGATGGCGACCGCTCGGACGGGGTGGCTGCCTAGTGCGGCCGCTGGCGCATGTGGTCTAAATGTGGATGGTGGGAGGTAGGTGGGTGGATACCACGCAGGCTTGAGGCGGACGCGGAGTGGGCGCATGGGGATTCGTTCTCTTTCCGCATGTATGCAAACTGAGCGCAAGTATATGCCGAAAATAGAGCGGACCGGATGCCAAATAAATATAAAAAGCAGATGCGGTCACGCATTGGGCAGTGGCGGCTGTCCGTTTAGGCGCAAACGGATAGGCACGAATGGGATGGGTCGTGCGTTAGAGTTGGCCTGAGATAGCCCCAGTAGCAGGTTCCTCAACAGACCTGCACGTGTCCATATTCTGGCAGACAAACAAAGATGAGCCCACGGGAATTCCAAGCAATCAGACAACACCAACTCTATGGCCTCGAAGTAAGCAGCGTCACAATTGATTTTCACCCATCCATGCGCGTGTGGGGTCCACTGCATGGCGGGACTGTGAACTAGAATAGGCAAGCAGGGGGGGGGGGGGGGGTGGCTATAGCCTGCTTCTGCATTTCTCCTCGTTGTCGGTGAATGACCGTGCCTCATTGATCTCTGTCTTATACATGACCAAGGACAGTACAGATCCGCCACAGTGGCATTCCCATACGCATATATCACCTCGTTTCTGAAGTACCATTCCTACAAACACATTAGCGGCATTCTACTCCCGACACCCTCATTCTTCGCATCTAACAACACTTGCAACCAAAGCTCTCCCGTGTACTTGAAGGCCTCCTCTTTAGGTATTCCCAAATCGTCCCCGGTTCACCTCCCAGAGCTTTGCTTCTTGTACATTAGATTACAGCATGGAACTCAGTTTCTCTTTCAGTACGGCATGTCACATATATCATCAATATGCGATATGCTTTGTAGCGAGGGTCTGGGTAGCCAGATGCCAACAAAAGATTTTGAATATTTGGGGAATTTTTGCCTTCCAAATGAGGCCCACATATTCCTATCGCCTACATCATGTGAAGATGAAGAAGCTTAAAATCTACACCTGGCGAAAGCATATGGCTGTGTGGATTGGGGGATCTTGGAGGGAGCCCTTCAGAAGCTAGCTTTTGACCAGAAATGGACAGGGTGGTTGATGGCATATGTTACATCAGTCAAATATACCAGTAGGTGTAACGATGAGTTTCTGGAGCCATTTTGCCGCGCTCGTGGATTGAGACAAGAGAATTCCATATATCTATATCTATTTCTATTTGTGGCGGATGGACTTGCGAGCCTAGGTGTATTGAACCTCCCATTTGAAGATGATAATCTTTTGTTCTTCAAACCTTCCATGGAACAAGCCGTGAGAGTTAGGGGGACTCTAACTTTGTTCCAAAAATGCACGGGGTAACTCCTTAGTCAAAGAAAGTGTTCCCACAAACTTAGTGAGGCTTGCCCGACACAAGTCAGAGATGGAACTAAGATTATCTTCGGAGTCAAATGGGATACTCTTGAACGAAAGTAATTAGGTCTCCCCTCCGCGGAAGGAAGAATGATAAACTACAGGTTTCAGCAAATTATGCATAGATCTGGGAAGATATGTAACGAACAGAACGAAATGTTTATGTCTCAGGCGGCGAAGGAGGTCCATGTCAACGATGTAATCTAGGCAGTTCCAACATTTGTGATGCGTTTTTCTAATCTAAACATGGGGTTTGGCGAAAAATGATTTTTTCTGGGGGATAAGGTCGACCATGAATGGTTCACTGGATGTCATAGGAGAACATGAAAAAGCAGAAGACGGATGGAGGAATATGATTCGGGGAGATGCAGTGTTTTAACCAAGCACTTCTGGCCCGACAATGTTGGGGGCTCAACCATTACCTAGATAGCTTATGTGCAAGAGTGTGGAAGTCGAAATATTACCCAAATGGTAATTTATTTGACACAATGTTTGCCTCTGACGCATACCTGTCCTGGGGAGGAATTGAGTTTGGTCTAGTGCTTCTCCTAGAAGGATGAATATTGCGAGTTAGTAATGGCAAAAGCATTCAGATTCGGAGACATCATGGAAGACTACAGAATTTATTAGATGCTCAAGATTTAGAGGGGTCAACCAACTCATGCTCCCGGATATAAGAGAATGGAATATCGATCTGATAATAGAATCTTCAACCACTTTGACGTTGAGGAGATTGGAAAATTGAAGGCCCAACTCATGACGTGGAGGACACTATCGCATGGCATTACGAAATAACAGAAAGGTTCACTGCGAAAAGTGCATACAAACTTGCTGACAAGATCAAGAGGAAGTCAACAGCGAAAGGTTCATACTCTTCATGGTACTTATTTTATTCTGTTGTCTGACATCGGGGAAGCAATGGATGTGGCAACGTCTAAGTTAATGTGACTTGTTAACTGAAGTATTTCCAATGCCTAGTTTTTTGTGGAGTGGTGCCAACTCATAGGTAGTCGATTTCTTTTCTTTTGAGATATTTTTTAAAACAAAGGAGGATTACCCCCGGCCTCTGCATTAGAATGATGCATTTGGCCATCTTAACAAAAATTCCAATCAAAAGAAAGTTTGCAGAAGAAGCAAGAAAGCTAGCCCCCCGTGTCGGTCTATTGTAGGCCGGGTCAGCCGGAGATCCCCCCCCCCTCCTCGGCCTCCTCCTACTGGCTCCCTCCCACTCACGGCCACTAGTGGTGACCTTCGGTAAAGCATGGACTGGTGACGATGGCGGGGAGGATTTTCTCTCACCTGCTTCCCGTGATGTCGTTTCACTTGTGGCCATTATCTGTGGCGGTGGCTTCCGGCAATTGGATGGCATGTAGAAATGTTTACCTCGGGTGGCAACCATGGGCCTGGTGGTGGCGCACTTTCTCTACGACGGATGAGGTTAGCCAGGCAGTAGAGCAGTCGTGGTGGCCGTCTAAGATGGATCTACTTGTTGGAGCTACGATCATGCCTTAGGTCCTTTGCTCATGCAGGGCGGCAATGGGCATGCAGTGCCTCTCGACGGTTGGGGTATGTAGCTGAGAAGCCAGGGTAGTGAATCCGAATGATGGTGGTGGCACTGACCTCATTGTTGGTAGCTGAGAAGCCAGGGCGGTGGCACTTTCTGGCATCATGGTAGCATCAAAACAAAGCTCCGGTATGGGAGCGGCGACAGCGGCGCGTCGGCGCCTCGTTCTGGTTGTGGCAATGGTCGTTTGGTTGTCCATAGACGTCGATGTAATTTTTATTATGTTTGGGGTGCTTTGTACTTTGATAAATCTTTTCACAGAAAAATAAGAAAGTTAGGGTTGGGAAAGGGTAAAACTTACACGTGAGAGTGGGGAGGGGTGTAGTGTGCTGGGTGTAGCTACAACTTTGTCATGGAAGAATAGTATAGGCGTTCAATGTTTGATTACAAGTTTTTTTGTGGTGTGATCTTGTCGAGCATCTCAATCAACCACTACTTCATGGGGGGCAGCATGCTACCGTTGTGGCTAGCAGGTGGTAGGCAGATAATTGTCAGGCCTTGGCACGTCTAGGGAATCGCGCAGTTCTAGATCTACACTCGTGAAGTGGCGGAAAGGCAGCATCTGCATCATCATCTCCACGCACGGTAGTTCAATTGAGTGTGCTCGTCCATCCCATAACATAATATCTGGAGCAGTTAGACCCAGCGTGGCTTGCGTCGTAGGTTAATGAACCGGGAGATAGCCAACCGCATGAAGCAGGCAATGTTTCTGGCACATTTAAAAAGATCTCACCACAAGCAGTTCCGGAGCTTTAGGGGCTGTGTTTCCGGATGTCACCCATTTCCAAGAAATGTTGCACGCTCTAGTTTCATAGTTGTCATTTCTCGATTTATCTGAAGACTACAACTGCATCCCTGATAATTATAGGTACATTCCAAGTTCCAGAAGAACGTAGCTCACCTCTCCACGTATTGCACTATTGGAAAAGAAGCCCGTATATATATTGCTCGACCTAAGGCTGGTCATAGTGGGAGTAACATAGGTAGTAACATACATGCCACATAAGCAAAAAAGATGATGTGTCATGTAATTAATGGAGAGAGAGGCAAATAGAATAACATAATATGTTACCATCACATAGCGGTTTCCAATGCAAAATGAGTCTACAAAATAATAAATGAGGTGATGCATGACACTACACATATGTTACTACCCACTATAGAGGTAGTAATATAGACTAGTAACATATGCATGACACTACACATATGTTACCAGCCTAACAAGGACGTTACAATATTTATAGTAGGACGGAGAGTGGAAATTGACGTCTGGTACTCGCTGGCAGGTGCAATCTTAATCATGTCTGGCTGCAGTTTTTTGGTCCTGGTTCGTGCGTCAAGTAACATTTATTGCGATACATGAAGATTGTAATATGAAAAAATAGGGGTATACTGTAATATACTGGGCCCATATCACTACTGAGAGCGTATCCACTAGTTCAACCTTCTGAAGCAGCTGAGGTGCCATTAGAGGCCATGACGCTCTCCAAAATCACGGGGTGGTCGGAGCAGTCAATTGGATGGACGAGCATGCAATTTCCATCGTCCACCGTAGTGGCTACAGAGACCAGCAGTCTTCCATCCACCGGCCCATCCCCAAATGGGAGACAGAGGAATCAGGTTGACGCCCATCTCCTGTTACCCTTGACCAAAAATAGATCTCTCCTCTCGTGGAGTGCCAATTTTTTCACCCCACGTAAAAATATCAAGGAGGCGCACGGTATAGTGCCGTCCTCGGTCCCTTGTGCTCTCGGTGCTTCATCCTCTGTTTCCCTGACTGGCGCGAGTAATTTTCTTTTTTGACGTGAATGGTGTGTGTGATTTGCAGCATGCCTATAACCCGTTTGAGTTATTGTTGTGTACGGATCCTGCGTATTCGCTCCATTCAAATATATAGGGCCTAATATGTTTTTTAAGGTTGCCTTGGACAATTTATACATCAATAATACATGAGATGTATAATATAAAAATTATATCATAAGAAACTCTTTTCACATATGAATTTGAGAGTGCGTTGTCTATAACTTGCATGTCATATATTACTGGTTCAACTCAGCTGCGCACCAAGTGTCGCGTGAAGTGACTAGGATGCGGAGGAAGAAGAGGATGAGGTGGATGACAGTCTTGAACAGCGATATGCCTATTTGGGTCAAAAGCTGCCAGACCGGATCAACTTATTACACCGCTTCATCGGATCTGGACTGAACATCTTTTGTTCGGTTTGTGGAGAGATGAGGGTCCAAACGTCTATGAACGCAAAACGAGGAATCAAAAACACACTTTTTTTCACACAAAAATACAGCTCTTTATTTTAAACATCGAAGATGGGGTAAAGTTACACTAAGAGTCCGTGATGCAAACAACTAGGGGTACGTACAAGATTGAAAGGTTCATGTTCTGGTCACTATCTGCCTGCCCAAGAATCTCCTTGTCGCCCGCAAAAAAAGGGTTCTCCTTGAGATATGTCTTGATCTTGTTTGAATGTTCTCACGGGGTAGAGGAGATTTGTTTCCACCCCCCCCTCTCTCTCTCTCTCTCTCTGAGAAATTGGATCTTTTGCCCCACTTTATTTCTCCATTTGATCATTTGTCCCCCTGAGAGGCTGCCCGGTGGGGCCCACGGCCATTGTCATCCTCTCTGTGTGTGTGTGTGATAAGCTCGACCAGCCATACTTAGACTTCATCAAGTTTGGTAGGCGCATTAACGCATTAGTTATTAGATCACTAACATCAAGTTAAAATCAGTGTAGCACCTTTTGCCGCCTTGGTTACTGTTTTCACTTGATTTTTTTCTTTTCAAAGTTTTTGTAAGATCAATGGAAGAAGGTTGTGCTGAGAACTCATCTCAAGAATTCAAGATGCCATGGATGGTCTAATTACTTTTAGTTTCTCTTCAGAAGCCCGTGCCAACGCATCTCATTCCATTATGTCTTTCTCTAGTTGGTGTTACTTTTTTTACGGAGTCTAGTTGGTGTTACTTAATAGCATACATAAGTCAATCTGGTTCATAGATTCACAAAAATATGCGTTCAATTCGCAAGTTGTTGGAATTTTTCAATTTTCATGAGTTGTTTCTTGTAATTCTCAACCATGTTAAGATATTACTCCATCCGATCCATATTAGTTGTCGCTCAAATGGATGTTTCTTGATGTATTTTAGTACGAAAAAGGGTTTCCTCCGCTTTATAGATAAAGCACCATCACCAACACATTCGTGTAAGAAGATACAAACGCACTCCACCACCACACTCAATGCACACACCCAAGGCGAGATACAAAGGTGCCGAGCACCGAACACATCACCTGAACGACGACTAAGAACCCTAATGATAAGCCGATGACCACCATGAAAATGAAATATCAACCGAGGAGCAATGAGACGGACACGACCAAAGCGGGGACTCCAAGACGATGCCTTCAAGAAGGATACGACCGTAGAAACCGTCATCATCTGATCCAGAAGATCAAGTTTTTACCCGGAGTGACACACAGGAGGTGGGAGCACCACGACGAAGCCTGCAAGGAGAGAAACGACGTTCGCGGACGCCGCCTCCATCGGGTTGTACCAGGACTGGTCAATGGTGAACCCCGGTGCTCCTACCCCTCGCAACCCCGCTCCGCGAACCACCCGTAGCTATGTCGCCCAAGCGACCGTGACTGCCTGCCCGCACCCGAGCTGCGTGGGCAGCCCACGACCAACGCGTCTCCCGCCGCCAGAGCCGCCGCTCTGCCTCCAAAACGCCATGATGATCACCAAAGGCCGAGACTTTGAGCAAATCCGCACCCCAACTACCTCCGAGACCGCCGGTCAACCAACCCCGCCTCGAGCCATGCCGGAACCGAGAACACACGAGGATGGGGATGGGGGAGGGGCAGGAATGACCCACGGCCACGACCAGCAACCACCTTTTGGGCCGACGACGGGCAGCTCGGCAGCGGAGCTCCCGTGCTACCAACCAGCTCGCCGCCACGAAACCACCGGTTTCACCCCACCCTGCCATAGGTCCGGCCTCATGCGAGACCACGACAGCGGCCCGTTGCCGGAGCAGAGGAATCAGAGCTATCGCCGATACGTCCATGGATGACCACCGGAGCGATCTCCCGTGCCTTACGACACCGACCAGCCGCAAGGGCCCGACGGGGCAGCGGCGCACGCATCCACCAGCTACCGCACCGCCCCCCGCCCACGAGCCATGTCAGGTGAGGCCGACCGCAACACAGGTCGCTCGCGACCCGTAGCTCCGGAGGCGGATCTGGGCGCGTCGTCGCGAGTAGCCGCCGCCACCACCGGCATCCAGCCCGCACCACCTCTGCGCTGCCCGTCGCATTGCCGCCATGCCCCGTCGCCGGCCCATGCCAGAGCGCCGCCGAACTGCCGCGCCCAGCGCCGAGCGCCGCATTCGGGCCGAGGCATCCGGCCTGCGCCGTATCCCCCGAGCGCGGAGACGAGAGAGCCCCGCCGCCGCCCACAACGGGCGGGCTTCGCCCGCTCGCGCCCTCTAGCGGCGACGAGGGAGGAGGGAGTGGGGGAGGGAGCGACCGGCAGCGGCGCTAGGGTTAGGCCCCCCGGACGCCCGCGGGAGCGTCGCGGGAGGAAGGGGAAAAGGGAGGAAGGTTGCGTCCTTCGCTTGTTTGTTGATGTATTTTAGTATTAGATACATATGTTTGAGCGAAAGTGAATATGGATCGGAGGGTGTACAATTCTTGGTCCATCTGTGTGTGTGAACAAGCATTATTGCAGACTAACTATTTGTCAAAGTCTACCTAAGATTTTCATTTTGCTATGTAATTAGGGTGTATAGTTCAGTCTGTGTTTTATGTGACATTGGGTAGATGTGTTATGTCCTCTTGTACAAGTTGTTTTTTCTTCTCATCTTATTTTCCCCCTCCAACAACAGGGAGGCTGCTGGTTGAAGCAGACAACAAAGGAGTCAGTTTACTATATGGCGCACTGCCTCATCCGCTCATCCTGAATTCAAAAAGCAGAACAGAACAGACGGGCAAGAAGGGAAAAATAGATGGGTCGGATCTAGAAGAAAATTAGAAAAATCCTACAATCGAGTAGTCTTGATCGGGGGACTGAGGTGGGTAGGCAGGGCTACACGTGGTCATACCACATTGATTTAAAATCCGACTGATGCTGAATTAAAAATCAACCGAATGATAATTAAAGTCCCACTAATTATGGGACGTCTGTCCAGCAGATCTGATGTTCCAGATTAATCAACGCTAGGTGACAAAGGGAGTAGTATATTTCGACTAAAGGACAATTTAGGTTGATTCCGGAAAACAAATCAAGCACTTCGAAGGTTGATTTCAGGATATTGAACTATGGGCAACCGCCCACCAGCAATGGCACTATCCCGATCAAGATCTCTGCAGAACATTGTCCCCTTTGTTGAGATTGCGTCTGCCCTATCCCTGCCTCAGTTTTGCAGCTTCAAGATTGTCAAGCGACCATGGTGACTTTTCAATTTGCATGTCGGGCTTGTGTCTTTGGTCACCCTTCTTTTCTAACCGTGAAGAGAACTGCATGTGAACTTAGTAGTAGAAGAAGAAACTGTCAAAATCGGAGTCCAGAATAATGAGAACACAGCCGATGACCACCAAAAAACATGACAGGTTGGCCCAATGGCCAAACAAGGTATATACAAAAGCCGAAATTGGAGGATAGGCCCTTGTAATCCTAAATCTCTCCTATCCAGAACTATCTAGAACAATGGGAGTAACCACTTTATTTGAAATGCAAGCCTTCCGTTTTCTCGAGATCGCCCTGACCTTGAGTGCACGGAAGCCGGCAGTCAAGATTGTTCTGTCCACGTTGTAGTAAGCTTCCCAAGTACCAAACAACCAAGACATGAAGGCCTGATCAATAGCGGGGATGACCGCCTTCATCTTAGCCCATAGGAGAATGGAGTTCCCTCCACCCTTTCATCTACACACCTCATTGTCTCTGTGTTCCGCATGTGTTGGTGAATCCCTTGATGCCTCACATTTCCAACAGATCGTACACATCTAACCCCGCCGGTTATCATGGCATTGAAATTTTCATGTTCTTCTATCCATGTCTCAGTCTCATTTGGCTTGGTTGGGGGCCATCAAATTGAGAAGCAGAGATAGTTAAGATGGTAGTAGGCTAAAGGAAGAAGAGTGCCCATCAATTGGATATATATAGAGCTGAATATTGCAAGTTTACAGACCATACCTATATAGTCGTCCTATAGATAGATGTAAATGGTGTGGGCCCATGTTTTAGATAAAAATATCACCTGTGTGCTACAACTCGTCAACTCGCATCTGTGAGTGTTAGGATCAATTAGAAAACTACCGATCGGTGTTTCCTTTATAAGGTGTATAAGGGCGACCCATGGATTAGGTATTTTCATTAAGTTTTCAATTGAAATCACCATCTGGCATGCATGCCTTTTTTATTTTATTAGAAAAACAGCCTCTAGATTCCAGTGGGAGAAAAAAAATCATAATTCCCAATGGCCATGATCACATTTTTCTGCATCACCAGGATACACTATCACTCTCATTTTTGTGAAATCATGAACAATTTTTGAAAAATCATGAATATATTTTTAAACTCACGAACATTTTGCAAAATCGTGATCATTTTTAAAACATTTTCAAAAATTATAAACATATTATACATTTTTGATCATTTTTTAAAATTGTAAACATTTTTTTAAATATTTTTCTTTAATAGGCGAACATTTCAAGAATCGCCAACATTTTTTTGCAAATTGTTTGGTGGAACAATTTTCTAAATTCACGATTTTTTTTATTTAACGAACATTTTTTGAAACGCATGATTATTTTTTGAATCAATGAACATTTTATGAATCAATAAACTATTTTGTAAGTCAAGAAGAGTTCTTGAATTTTAACATTTTAATACGCAAACTTTAAGAAAAAATCTTGCGTATCTTTTTATTCCCGAATATTGTTTTCAAAACTGAGAATACATATTGAATGTGCCAACATTTTTAAATAATGGTGAACAGTTATGAAGACACAAATATTTTATGAATTATTTCACATTTTATTTCAAAATTCTCATTTTTTAAATTTTTGGAACTATTTTGATGTCCCAAATTATTTAAAGTAGAAAAAAATGAAGACGGAATGAAATTTAAAAAACGTGCCGCCCAGACATGGGCCGGGCTAAACAGGCACGCTGTGTTAGCGCAGTATAGAAAGTTCCTAGACATGGCCCGGGCCTAAGCCTAACTACAGCCTATGGTTCTGCAGAAAAAAAAAATCAATGGATGGGCTTCACGCTGCGCAAGCGCAGGCACCTCGCACGCAGGGCGATCCCGAGTGATCGATTCGTTTCTCTAGACTAGTAAGCTTTCACGTGCAACGCACGTCTCCTGTATTTGAAGTCATGTCTTGTATACAATAACGACACCCCTCCACCGCCTCATCCCTTTTGGGCGCACGCTCGCGCCTACGCTCGATGAGATCCTTCAGGACAACACCTCTTTCCTTGACTTCCTCTTGTACATCATTTTCCTCAACCCACAGCACCACTCACCTCTCCTGCAGTACATGTGGATGGAAATCGGCATGTGCTAGCGCCAGCTGGGTGAGCTTTAGCAAAGAAGCAGAGAAGACAGATAATAGAGACAATGCAATGATCAATGGGATAGAAGCAGTGCAAAGTGAGGATGGTTTCAACTTCAAAGGACTAATCCAGGAAAAATGTAACGGCATCCGGATGTTTCATTGTTTCCTACATTCTATTGGTTTTGCCGAGCCTAACAGCTATTTCTTTCATACAAACTCAAGAGAAAAACAATTACATCACAAAATGAGGGATTCTTCCCGCCCTTATGGTTGGACACAATTAGAATTCATGTTATGTAGATTACCAGAGAACAAGAATAAAGAATGCTAGCAGTGCATAATACAAATACATAATTCCATCAAAAACCAGCATTTATTGTCGGAGCAATCCTCTCAGGGATATGTACCAACTCCAGCACCCATCCTTTGAAAATGACCAAGATGGTCTGCTCCAGAAAGTTTGAGAAATGAAGCTCCTCCGAACTGTGATGCTGATTCTCTATATCCAATATTTCCACTAAATATGTGATGAAATATTTTATCTGATGGTTATGTGGATACATATCAGGCTAAATGAACCAGCCGATTGCGAACATGACAAATATTTAGTTAAAATCCTGAATTGTTGTCATCCATGGCGCCTAGATCTAACTCTTCATCGGAAACAATTACTTCCTGGAAATCATAGTAGCCTACACGGAAAAAAATAGTTTAGCACAATTATTTCCCATACCCTAAGATATAAGTACCATACTAAAATGATACGCCTCACGGTAGTCTTCCAGCAAAAATAATTGATACTACATAAACATGATAGAATCAAGTATTATTCATGCCATAAACATTTCAAGCTTAGGAACCCAATATTAATCACATACCACAGGTCGAGGTTTTACATCTTGAATACTATGGAAATGACGGTAGCAAAATCAGGAGGATTGAGGATGATACATGCTCCAGAATTGTTGTAACTGTCCTTGGAAGTCTGTAGCAGAATCAAATATTGATTGTTAGAACTCAGTTCGGATAGAAGTAAAACAACAAATTTAACTATACAATTAATACATGGTTAGTTGGTCAATATCCTTCCAGAACATGAATTTGAATTGTGTTGATGCATACTACTACCTGCAAAAGCATGATAGACATCATCACCATATATGTTTCTCTTCCTGTGTTTTGGTTGCATTATCTGTCAGGTAATTAATGATTTCTCGAACTCCTAACTGAGAAGCAAAATAATGACAGAGATTGTTACTGCCTTTGACTCACCTCTATGAGCAGCAGTGAGTTGGCGATTATCCTGGAAAAAAAATAAGGGAACCAAAAGAGCTACTCCCTCCGTCTAGGTGTGTAAGTTATCTTACGAAAACCAAATAATCCCAAAATACTAAGGCGCGGTGCATTAATTTCTACCTCGTTTCTTGTTTCTTCACATATCAACCAATAAGAGATAAGGGGTGTGCATGCTTTTAATGACTTGAGACTACCAAACACGACATGCAGTGGTTAGTTCATTGCATGCAATGCTATTAATTAGCAAATAAACATTAATGTCTCTCGTTTTCCCCTCCTCTTTGGTCACGGTGCACAACCTAAGACGACTTACTCACCTAGACGGAGGGAGTACATTAATTCCACTCCGAAGTAGTTTAACAAGTATTGTAGGAAATATTTTGATCTAAAAATGAAACTATCCATTAGTTGCACAACAAATCTCTCGTGCTAGTTGTTCAATCTAGCAGTTTGGTGGCATGGACAGAATACACTTTCAGAGTTTCAGTACTTCTTTCGTTTGAACCTTAAGACATAACCAAGCAGATAAAAGATAAACCATCCAGCACACTTTCCTTGCTACAGGAGAGCATACAACTGAAGCAGATCTCCATCACTAAAATTGTTGATTTTTATCATAGCATTCCAAGAAGAGACAATTTCCCGGTTATTAATTTAATTTAAAACTACTTTCCGCGCAAAAGATTGCTTTCTAGTTGGAGTTGAACAATTAAAAGAATATGTTAAGTTGGCTGGACACATTATTCCATTCCAGATAAGTATTGCTAGATTTAAGCTGGTTGGACATGTTTTCATTGTAAACTAATAGTATTGCAACTGCATATTTGCAGAAATCGATTACAGCCCTGCGCAGGAAGACTCATCCCAGCTTCTCGCCGGATTACAGTCGATTACACCACTTTCAGCTTGCTCTTATGGCAGTCAGGTGTGAGCCTAGTTGTTTGAACAACACAGAGGTACAAAATTAATTAAAAATAGCCATGAGTACCATCTCAATATCCTCTCTATCTCTCTCTCGGCTGGGTCGGAAAGATGGGACAAGCTGCAAATATACAAGGTGGGAGAAGGGCCGGTTCGTACCTTCAGGAGAAGAAGCAGGCTCTAAGCCTCTGCCGCCACTGGCAGCCCGCCGGAGTATCCCCTCTTCGCCAACCCGCAGGCCCTCGCCCGCGCCCGCGACCGACAGGCCCTCCCCCGCCGCAGGCCTCCCGCGCCCCGCAGCCGCTCGCCCGCCAATCCCATCTTCTTCCCTTGCCGTGCCGCAGTGGAAGAGCCGCCGCAGGCTCGGCAATGGACATTGGTTTCACAACAACGACGGAGGTTACCAAAGGCTCAATGTGGTTGTGACACTTGGGGCACGTCGGCGGCTGGTCTGTTGGCGGCTGCTTGGGTCCTTGACGGGTCTGTGGAGTACGCACATGCGAGATGTTGATGCTTTCGATAATGTTCAGCTCTCTGCGTTGTGTGACATCTTGTGTCGACGGGCATGGCTTCGATGGCTTCCCATTACCATGGTGCAGGGCTCACCCCGGTGATGTGGAAATCAGGGGTTGTGCTCCTCCGTCAGGGCTCGTCCATGTGGTGGACACTCCGACCTGTGGCGGTGCATTCACTACGGTCTTTGGTGGCCATCGAAAAGTCTTCGTGAGGGTTACTTCCTCAAGATTCGGTGGCTACCCATACTGTTCACGTCGCGGGATGTAGTTGGAAGGCTCCTTTGTCAGTTTTGGCTGTTCTCACTATAGCCAGTTTGCTTTAGGCGGCGGGATTCAATCTATGGCAGCGGCTTGACACAGAGAATATGGTTGTGCAACTGCAGTGTTGGGATTTCTAGCCCAACAAATGCATGTTCTTGGATCGCGGAAAAGGTGTGGCAACAACACATTTTTTTAGAAAATGAGGAAGAACCCCGGCCTTTGCATGTGGGCGATGCATACATCCACTTTATTATTTATTCTCAAAAGACCTTACAAAGAAATACAGCAGTAAGTCTGAAGCCACCGTCTAGGCAACATCTGTTGCTACTCCTATTCATTTGATGAAGGGATGCTGATAGTCTGGGCCTAATACCAAACAGACCTCGCAGCCAAACCTAACATCTAAGACCTGAGTTCCCATCCAGGACGCCTGTCGGGTATAGGTCACCCACCGGTCTAGCGCACTGCTCAACCAGGACGCCTGCCAGGTATGAGGCCGCCGCAGCCACCTGCCACCAATCCATCTTCAGAGATGTACTGCTGCATCTACCTTGCCCGGTCTAGCCGCCGTCTACGCCACCACGACGTCAGACAACGCCACCATCCTGTGCTCGTCCATCAACACACGCCCAACAGCGAGACCACGCTGCTCCATGCCGCTGAGACCCGCCATTGTCGACGTGTCAGATTGTAACACCCCGGATGTAACTTTCCATATTTGTAACTCCAACTCTTGCCATTTTCGGCTATGTGCTATGGTATTCCCTCCGTGGTTGGGTTTTGTCTTTTGTTTTGCATTTTGTTCATGTCATGCATCTCATATCATGTCATCATGTGCATCTCATTTGCATGCGTGTTCGTCTTTGGCATCTGAGCATTTTCCCCGTTGTCCGTTTTGCATTCCGACACTCCCACATGCACCGGCGCACCCCTCTTGTTCTTTTTCGTGTGCGGGTGTTGAACATTCTCGGAATGGACCGAGCCTTGCCAAGTAGCCCTGGTATAGCACCGGTAGACCACCTGTCAAGTTTCGGGTCATTTGGAGCTCGTTTGATACTCCAATGGTTAACCGAGTAACCGCAAAGGCCTCTTTTAGGTTGCAGCCCAACACCCCCCTCCAAAACAGCCCAATAACACATCTAAGTCACTTACATGCTCTCCGTCGTCGGATCACGATCGGATGGGCGAAAACCTCACTCCATTTGGAGCCTCCTAGCTCCCTATACCTATAAAAACACCCTCTTCCCCGAAATCCCGGGTCAAATCCACCCTAACCCTAGCCCCGCTCCTCTCCGCGCCGCCGGACACGTCCGGACGGAGCCGGACGCGTCCGCCGCCGCGCCCCGGGCGAACCGCAGCCCGCCATGTGGCCGCGCCCACATCACCGCGCCGCCAGCCTGCCGAGGCCCGCGCGGGGCCCCCTCCGCGGCCCGTCTCCGCCCCGCGGCCGGGCACGCCGCTCCGCCTCCGCCTCCCCGCGCCGCCACGCCGGAACTCCGCCGCTTCCGCCGGTCGCCGCCCTGCCGCGGAAGCCGCCGCCGTCCCGCGCCTCCCGCTCGCGGCCGCCTGCTCCTGCCCCGCGGCGCCCCTCGATGCCGAGCACCGCCGCCGTCGCCTTGTCGCCCCGGCCGCCGGAGCCCGGATCCGGCGCCCCCGACTCCGGCCACCTCCTCCTCCGCCCTCGGCTCCACTCCGGCCGGCGACCTCGAACAGCGCGCCCCAGATCCGATCGGGACAGCCAGCGGTTGACTTTTCTTCTCCCCGAAATCGTCTAAGTCATAATCTGTGATTATTTTGTTGCATCTTCATCGCATCACATCTTTGCACCCGTGGCTCCGTTTTGGGCGTGTAGCATACCAAATTGTTCGCCTCGAATAGTACATCATTTAATTCCATTGGATCGTTTATATTTGAGCTCATCTTGATGCCCGAAATGCTGTTGGAAGAGAGCTATGTGATGTTAGTTTCTGTTTCTTAACAGAACTTGCACTTTTATCATTTTTGCCATGATTAATGTGTGCACCTTATGAACTTGAGCCCTACATATGTTTTGATCTATGCTATGCCAGCTTTACAGGGGTGTATGCCATATATTTTTGTGATCTCTGTGGTGACTAGCACAAGCATGAAAACTAGGGATGATAATGTTGCTGATTTCAGAACTTAGTAATTTCACTAAGTCATGTCCTGCTGTTATTTTTATGCCATGTGTTCATGTTGTTACAGAGAGATCTATGCCCATTTTGAGCATGATCAGTAAGGGTGTTTTGAAAATATGGATGTGCTCTATCCATCCATGCCTTTGTTGGCAATTATGGAGTAGTCTAGCATGTCATTTTCGTGCTCTACTTTTGGTTCAAAATGTTTCCTGGCAGATTGTTTGCATGATATTCAATTTTCACAAGGTTGTTGTAGTTGATCCGTGTATGCTATGATGTTGCTCTTGCCATGTATAGCTTCTATGCCATGTCTTTTTGATGGGTGTATGCTTTGTTTACCATGAGATGCTGTGTAGTGAGTGCATCGAGCTCACGAACATGCCTACTTGTTATCTGTTTTTGCCATGTCCAGTTTTTCTGCCAAGTCTGAGATCTGTAATGAAACTCTATGTTTACATGGGTGCCACCATTTTCCTCTGGTCCTTTTTGGCTTATGGTCAGTAAGGGACTTTTGATCTATGCTTTGAGTAGATTCCTGCCATGTCTTGTTTTGCTATTATAAGTTCCCGTAGCTTATTGTTTGCTTGCTCTAAACATGCCTTCCTGATGTTAATTTCTGGCATATTAGTGTTTTCACTAAGTCTGTGAACCTGATATTTTTTTGCACTTTCACCATGCTTGTTTGAGCCTGTTATGATGTGATTTAGCCGTAGCTCAGTGTTCCTCTTTTGTTAAGCATCTCCTGTAGATCACTGTCATATGCTTTGTTTTTATGTTGGGGTGCTGTAGCATAATTTCTTATTGCATGCTAAGTAGCATCGTGCTGTTAAACGCAGATTCACGTCATTCTTGTTTTGCTTGTCATTTGCAAACCGTGCATCCGATTCCGGTGATCTTTATATCGATTTCAACCGAAATCATCTCATCTTTCCAGCGGCATACTTGGTTTGCCAAGTTGATGCCTTGTTCATCATTTTCCTTCCGGAGCACACATATGCATTGCATATCGCATCTCGCATAGCATGTCATGTATTGCATCATATTGCTTGTGCATTGCTCCATGTTTGATTGTGGTTCCATTCCTTGTGTTCTTGCTTTGGGTAGAGCCGGGAGACGAGTACGTGTACGAGGAACCTGTTGAGAACGCCTACGAGGATCAAGCCTTCGACAACTCTGAGAACCTTGCAGGCAAGATGACCATACCCTCGAAATCACTTCTATCTTTGCTTGCTAGATGCTCGCTCTTTTGCTATGCCTATGCTACGTTACCTACCACTTGCTATATCATGCCACCCATATTGCCGTGTCAAACCTCTAACCATCCTTTCCTAGCAAACCGTTGTTTGGCTATGTCACCGCTTTTGCTCAGCCCCTCTTATAGCGTTGCTAGTTGCAGGTGAAGATGAAGTTTGTTTCTTGTTGGAACATGGATACTTTGGGATATCACAATATCTCTTGTTTAATTAATGCACCTTATATACTTGGTAAAGTGTGGAAGGCTCGGCCTTATGCCTGGTGACTTGTTCCACTCTTGCCGCCCTAGTTTCCGTCATGCCGGTGTTATGTTCCTTGATTTTGCGTTCCTTACGCGGTTGGGTGATTTATGGGACCCCCGTGAGAGTTCGCTTTGAATAAGACTCCTCCAGCAAGGCCCAACCTTGGTTTTACCATTTTCCACCTAAGCCTTTTTCCCTTGGGTTTTCGCGAGCCCGAGGGTCATCTTTATTTACCCCCCCCCCCCGGGCCAGTGCTCCTCCGAGTGTTGGTCCAAACTAGAGCACCGTGCGGGACCGTCCCTTGGCAACTTGGGTCACGTTGGTACCTGTACGCTTCGCTTATCCGGTGTGCCCTGAGAACGAGATATGTGCAGCTCCTATCGGGATTTGTCGGCACAGTCGGGTGGTCTTGCTGGTTTTGTTTTACCATTGTCGAAATGTCATGCGAACCGGGATTCGGAGACTGATCGGGTCTTCCCGGGAGAAGGTTTATCCTTCGTTGACCGTGAGAGCTTATGATGGGCTAAGTTGGGACACCCCTTCAGGGTATTATCTTTCGAAAGCCGTGCCCGCGGTTATGAGGCAGATGGGAATTTGTTAATGTACGGTTGTAGAAAACCTGAAGTTGACCTTAATTAAAATGCATCAACCGCGTGTGTAACCGTGATGGTCTCTTCTCGGCGGAGTCCGGGAAGTGAACACGGTGTTGGAGTTATGTTTGACGTAAGTAGTTTCAGGATCACTTCTTGATCGATACTAGCTTCACGACCGTGCCTTGCTTCTCTTCTCGCTCTCTTTTGCGAATGTAGCCACCATATATGCTAGTCGCTTGCTGCAGCTCCACCTCACAACTCTAACCTACCTATAAGCTTAAATAGTCTTGATCTCGCGGGTGTGAGATTGCTGGGTCCCCGTGACTCACAGATTCTACCAAAACAGCTGCAGGTACCGATGATACCAGCGCAAGTGGCGCAGTCGAGCTCAAGTGGGAGTTTGACGAGGACCGTGGTCGTTACTATGTTTCATTTCCAGACGATCAGTAGTGGAGCCCAGTTGGGACGATCGGGGATCTGCGTGGCATTTGGGGTAGTCTTCTTTTATTTTGGTTCCGTAGTCGGACCTTGAGTGTAATATGAATGATGGATGTTTATTTATATATTGTGTGAAGTGGCGACTGTAAGCCAACTATGTATCTCTTTCCCTTATGTATTACATGGGTTGTGTGAAGATTACCTCACTTGCGACATTGCTTTCAATGCGGTTATGCCTCTAAGTCGTGCTTCGACACATGGGAGATATAGCCGCATCAAGGGCGTTACAAGTTGGTAATCAGAGCATTCCCCGACCTTAGGAGCCCCACTGCTTGATCGTTTTTAGCGTCCGAGTTGTGTCTAGAAAAAATGTTTTGAGTCATTTAGGATTATATATATCGGAGAGTTAGGAATTCTTTTTACTCCCCAGTCTCTTCATCGCTCTGGTAAGGCATCCTGACGTAGAGTTTTGACTCTTCTCTTCTCAAATTTCACTAAAAAAAATTTTAGGATCACGCGGGTATCTTGGAATCGTCCCGATGGTTTTATGATGAGAACATTGTCTTGGTGCCTCCTGTCAGGGGTTTAGTGGAAGTGTCCCGGGGAGTTGAGCTCTGAGGTGTTGTCGCCATAATTTTATCGTTGCAGTTCTGGAATACCTGAGTTTAGTACGCCGACATCGAAAATCTCTTTTATGCAGTTCGTTGGTGAGATAACCCCGATAACCCAGTACTGAGGTGAGTATGAGAGTATTGCCATGACTCGTATAAGGGATGCTTTTCGAAGGTTGAGGTACACGATTTCCGAAGGTTTCTTGGTTATGTGTTGACGGATGGATACAGCTGGATGTAGGGATTGTTAGTTTGGGTGAGATATATTGCTTCCCCTGTATCCCCAACACCTGATTGCATAACCGGAAAGTTTTGGGAGTTTATAGGTGGGATTCAAGTAGCTCTAGCACTTCTTCCCGCAGATATTTGGTTTGTGATTGGGTAATCCTTACCACTTATTTGTTCCATTCATACCTTGTTTTTATTTTCTTTCATCAATATCTCTTATCAAGTGGCTTCTCACCTTAATGGACGTGATGTTTACTTTGGAATTCATTCGTTCATCCCTGTTCGAATGTTTATTGTGAAGACTATATGTTGCAAATTCTATCCGTTGATTCAACTTGTCTATCTGTCTATCAAGATGCTAACGGATGTCATCCTCTTCAGGATGGCTCCGCCAATGCATCAGAATCCGGAACGCAGTGATGGGAGTCAGGCGAACCCTCCACCTCCACCTCCGCCTCCGGAGGCATGGCAAACTTTGATGGCAACCACAAACGCCAACGCTCAGTTGTTGATTCAGCTGATGCAAGAGCGTAACCAAGGCCAAGGCAACCAAGGGAATCAAGGTCAAGGGCAGTTCTACCATCAGCCTCAGTTTCCTACCCTCAACCAGTTCCTTGCAAATCAGCCAAAGTCTTTCAGCTACTGTGCCGAGGCCACAAGCGCCGACGATTGGCTCGTGGATATCAACAAACATTTCGAATGCAGCAATGTCAGACCTGAGGACTACGTCAAGTTCGCGTCTTTTCAGCTCAAGGATCAAGCAGCTGATTGGTTCTAGCAATACAAGGATTCTAGAGGAGGTCGAGTGATTACTTGGACTGATTTCTGTTGGGACTTTAAAGCTTACCACATTCCTACCAGTGTTGTTGAGAGCAAGCATGAGGAGTTCCGCAATCTCAAGCAAGGCAACATGTCAGTGTACGAATACAACAAGCAGTTTCAGAAACTTGCTCGCTTCGCTAAACAAGACGTTCCTGATGAAAAGAGTATGATCTATCAATTCAGAGGTGGCCTTAGAGAGGATCTGCAGTTAGCTCTCGTTCTTGTTGAGCCTACTCAGTTTGATCAATTCTACAATATGGCACTCAAGCAAGAAGGTGCTCAGCTCAAGTGTGATGCTTCTAAGAAGAGAATCAGGGATGCAGTTCAGTCTTCTTCTTCCTCTCAAGTGGCAGCAAAGCAGCAAAAGTTCTACCTTCCTCCTCCGTTCCGTCAGCCTTATCAACAGAAGAACTCAGGTGGTCGTGGATCTTCCCACCCACCCAACCCAGGTTATCAGAACAAGTCTCAACCTCAAGCTCCAAGGTCAAATGCTCCTTATCACCGTCCGCTCTCAGAGGTGACCTGCAACAAGTGTCAGCAAAAAGGTCACTATGCGAACAAATGCTTCTACCAAAGGCGCCTTCCTCCCCCTCCTCCTGTGAGGTCTTTAAGCAATGCAGTGGTCAAGCATAATCCCAAGTCTGCAAAGGTGAACATGATGAATGCAGCTCAGGCAGAGGATTCTTCTGACGTGATAATGGGTAATCTCTCAGTTAATGATATTCCTGCAAAAGTCTTATTTGATACTGGTGCATCGCATTGTTTCATGTCAAGATCGTTCTTCGCAAAGAATGATTTTATTTGGTCTTACTTGGATAAACCTTTGGGTGTTGTTTCTCCCGGGAAGTCAATGAGAGCCAACTCATTAGTTCATGATGTCTCTATCAAGATGGGCGACTATAAGTTTCTATCTAAACCATTTGTTCTTGGTGACTCAGATATTGATCTAATTCTTGGGATGGACTGGCTTTCTCAGCACAAAGCTCAACTTGATTGTGCTGCCAGGGAAATTCATTTGACACACTCTTCTGAGGATGTTATCATCTATGCCGCTCGTGTTGAAACCATTCGGTTGTTTTCTCTCAATGAGAAGGGCGAGCTACACGCAATCTCTCAAATTCCAGTCGTTTGTGAGTACCAAGATGTCTTTCCAGAAGAGCTTCCGGGTATGCCTCCGCATCGGCCAGTCGAATTCGTTATCGATCTTGAGCCTGGCACTGAACCCTTTGCAAGCGTCCTTACAAGCTTGGACCTGAAGAACTGAAGGAATTGAGGAAACAGCTCGATGAACAAGAGCGTCTGGGTTTGATCAGACCGAGTTCATCTCCTTGGGGTTGTGGAGTTCTTTTTGTCCAGAAGAAGGATGGCACGGACCGACTTTGCGTCGATTACCGTCCATTGAACAAGAAGACAATCAAGAACAAGTATCCACTTCCCAATATCAATGAGCTTTTTGAGCAACTGAAAGGTGCTAAAGTATTCTCCAAGCTTGACCTCCGTATGGGTTATCACCAGACTCGCATTCGTGAACAAGATATTCCCAAGACAGCATTCAGAACAAGCTATGGTTCTTATGAATATATTGTCATGTCTTTCGGCCTTGTCAATGCTCCTCCAACATTCTCTCGAATGATGAACTTTATCTTCAACCCCTACACCAATGATTTCGTCTTGGTGTATCTCGATGATATTTTGGTCTTCTCCAAGAATAAGCAGGATCATGCCAAACATTTGCGATTGGTGCTCGACAAGCTCAAAGAGCATCAATTATATGCGAAGTTTTCCAAATGTGAGTTCTGGCTTGATGAAGTTCTTTATCTTGGTCACATCATCTCTGCCAAGGGCATCGCTGTTAATCCCGAGAAGGTGTCTTCAATTGTGAATTGGGAACCTCCTCAGAATGTCAAGCAGCTTCGCAGTTTTCTTGGACTTGCAAGCTATTGCCGAAGATTCGTTGAGAACTTCTCTAAGATTGCAAAGCCTCTTTCCAACCTCCTCCAGAAGCATGTCAAGTATGTCTGGACGCCTGAGTGTGACGTTGCTTTCAACACCCTCAAAGAGAAGCTAGTTACAGCTCGTGTCTTGACTCCTCCTGATGAATCCAAACCATTCGAAGTATTCTGTGATGCTTCTCTTCAAGGTCTCGGTGCTGTGTTAATGCAAGAGAAGAAAGTTGTGGCCTATACCTCTCGTCAGTTGAAGCCCAACGAAAAGAACTACCCCACTCACGATCTTGAGTTGGCGGCAGTTGTCCATGCATTGATAACATGGAGACATTTCTTGTTGGGAAGGAAAGTGGACATTTTCACCGATCACAAGAGCCTCAAGTATATCTTCACTCAACCCAACCTCAACCTCAGGCAAACTCGATGGGTCGAAATGATTCAAGAGTACAATCCAATTATTGAATATACTCCTGGCAAGGCGAATGTGATTGCAGATGCTCTGAGCAGAAAGGCTTATTGCAACAGCTTAATTCTCAAGCCCTTCCAACCGGATCTTTGTGAAGCTTTCCGCAAGCTGAATCTTCAAGTTGTTCCTCAAGGCTTTCTTGCCAACCTCATAGTCTCTCCTACTTTGGAAGATCAAACTCGTGAGCCACAACTCCTGGATACCATGGTGAAGAAGGTGAAACGTGGTATTGACAAGGGCATTTCCAAATACAAGTGTTATCGCTTGGATGACAAAGATACTCTTTTCTTTGAGGATCGTATTATGGTTCCCAAAGGCGATCTGAGAAAAGTCATCATGAATGAGGCACACAATTCCCTCCTATCCATTCATCCTGGAAGTACGAAGATGTACCATGACCTCAAGCAGGCATATTGGTGGACTCGAATGAAGCGAGAAATTGCTCAATTCGTGAATGAATGGATGTCTGTAGAAGGGTGAAAGCAGAACACCAAAGACCAGCTGGTCTCCTTCAACCTCTTGCTATTCCGGAATGTAAGTTTGATCATATCGAGATGGACTTCGTGACTGGATTCCCTAAGTCCAAGCGTGGAAATGATGCTATCTTCGTTGTCATTGACAAGCTTACTAAAGTGGCTCATTTTCTTCCTATCAAAGAATCTATCACAGCAGCTCAGTTGGCAGAGCTATACACCTCCAGAATTGTCTCCTTGCACGGTATTCCACAATTGATCTCTTCAGACCGTGGAAGCATCTTCAATTCTAAATTCTGGGACTCTTTTCAGAAGGCAATGGGCACCAACATTCGTTTCAGCACAGCTTTCCATCCTCAAACAAGTGGCCAAGTCGAGCGAGTCAATCAAATCCTTGAAGACATGCTCAGGGCTTGTGTCATTTCCTTTGGCATGAAGTGGGAAGATTGTCTTCCATATGCCGAGTTCTCCTACAACAACAGCTTCCAAGCGAGTTCGGGCAAGGCCCCATTCGAAATTCTCTATGGCAGAAAGTGCCGTACTCCTCTCAATTGGTCCGAGACAGGTGAACGCCAACTTCTTGGCAACGACTTGATCACAGAAGCCGAAGAAATGTGCAAAGTCATTCGTGAGAATCTCAAAGCCGCGCAATCGCGCCAGAAGGGCTATTATGATGACAAGCACCGTGATGTGGCTTTTGAAATCGAAGACCATGTCTACCTCTGCATCTATCCAATGAAAGGCACTCGTCGCTTTGGTATCAAAGGGAAGCTTGCCCCTAGATACGTGGGTCCTTTCAAGATCATTGGCAAAAGAGGCGATCTCGCCTATCAACTTGAGCTTCCACCCAACTTTGCAAACGTGCACGACGTGTTTCACGTGTCACAACTTCGCAAGTGCTTCAAGATTCCTGAACGCACTATCAACTTTGAACAAATTGACCTCCAACAAGATCTCTCTTATCATGAGCACCCCATTGCTATTCTTGAAGAAACCGAGCGCAAGACTCGCAACAAGTCAATCAAATTCTTGGAAGTGAAGTGATCACACCATTCCGACCGAGAAGCCACCTAGGAGCGCGAGGATCACCTCCGTTCCGAATATCCGGAGTTCTTTCAGTCCTAGATCTCGGGACGAGATCCTCTTGTAGTGGTGGAGTGTTGTAACACCCCGGATGTAACTTTCCATATTTGTAACTCCAACTCTTGCCATTTTTGGCTATGTGCTATGGTATTCCCTCCGTGGTTGGATTTTGTCTTTTGTTTTGCATTTTGTTCATGTCATGTTTCTCATATCATGTCATCATGTGCATCTCATTTGCATGCGTGTTCGTCTCTGGCATCTGAGCATTTTCCCCGTTGTCCGTTTTGCATTCCGACACTCCCACATGCACCGGCGCACCCCTCTTGTTCTTTTTCGTGTGCCGGTGTTGAACGTTCTCGGAATGGACCGAGCCTTGCCAAGTAGCCCTGGTATAGCACCGGTAGACCACCTGTCAAGTTTCGGGTCATTTGGAGCTCGTTTGATACTCCAACGGTTAACCGAGTAACCGCAAAGGCCTCTTTTGGGTTGCAGCCCAACACCCCCCAAAACAGCCCAATAACCCATCTAAGTCACTTCCATGCTCTCCGTCGTCGGATCACGATCGGATGGGCGAAAACCTCACTCCATTTGGAGCCTCCTAGCTCCCTCTACCTATAAAAACACCCTCTTCCCCGAAATCCCGGGTCAAATCCACCCTAACCCTAGCCCCGCTCCTCTCCGCGCCGCCGGACACGTCCGGACGGAGCCGGACGCGTCCGCCGCCGCGCCCCGGGCGAACCGCAGCCCGCCACGTGGCCGCGCCCACATCGCCGCGCCGCCGGCCCGCCGAGGCCCGCGCGGGGCCCCCTCCGCAGCCCGTCTCCGCCCCGCGGCCGGGCGCGCCGCTCTGCCTCCGCCTCCCCGCGCCGCCGCGTCGGAACTTCGCCGCCTCCGCCGGTCGCCGCCCTGCCGCGGAAGGCCGCCGCCGTCCCGCGCCTCCCGCTCGCGGCCGCCCGCTCCTGCCCCGCGGCGCCCCTCGATGCCGAGCACCGCCGCCGTCGCCTCGTCGCCCCGGCCGCTGGAGCCCGGATCCGGCGCCCCCGACTCCGGCCACCTCCTCCTCCGCCCTTGGCTCCACTCCGGCCGGCGACCTCGAACAGCGCGCCCCAGATCCGATCGGGACAGCCAGCGGTTGACTTTTCTTCTCCCCGAAATCGTCTAAGTCATAATCTGTGATTATTTTGTTACATCTTCATCGCATCACATCTTTGCACCCGTGGCTCCGTTTTGGGCGTGTAGCATACCAAATTGTTCGTCTCGAAGAGTACATCATTTATTTCCATTGCATCATTTATATTTGAGCTCATCTTGATGCCCGAAATGCTGTTGGAAGAGGGCTATGTGATGTTAGTTTCTGTTTCTTAACAGAACTTGCACTATTGTCATTTTTGCCATGATTAATGTGTGCACCTTATGAACTTGAGCCCTACATATGTTTTAATCTATGCCATGCCAGCTTTATAGGGGTGTATGCCATGTATTTTTGTGATCTCTGTGGTGACTAGCACAAGCATACAAACTAGGGATGATAATGTTGCTGATTTCAGGAACTTAGTAATTTCACTAAGTCATGTCCTGCTATTATTTTTATGCCATGTGTTCATGTTGTTACAGAGAGATCTGTGCCCATTTTGAGCATGATCAGTAAGGGTGTTTTGAACATATGGATGTGCTCTATCCATCCATGCCTTTGTTGGCAATTATGGAGTAGTCTAGCATGTCATTTTCTTGCTCTACGTTTGCTTCAAAATGTTTCCTGGCAGATTGTTTGCATGATATTCAATTTTCACAAGGTTGTTGTAGTTGATCCGTGTATGCTATGATGTTGCTCTTGCCATGTATAGCTTCTATACCATGTCTTCTTGATGGGTGTATGCTTAGTTTATCATGAGATGATCTGTAGTGAGTGCATCGAGCTCACGAACATGCCTACTTGTTATCTGTTTTTGCCATGTCTAGTTTTTCTGCCAAGTCTGAGATCTGTAATGAAACTTGCTATGTTTACATGGGTGCCACCATTTTCCTCTGGTCCTTTTTGGCTTATGGTCAGTAAGTGACTTTTGATCTATGCTTTGAGTAGATTCCTGCCATGTCTTGTTTTGCTATTATAAGTTCCTGTAGCTTGTTGTTTGCTTGCTCTAAGCATGCCTTCCTGATGTTAATTTTTGGCATATTAGTGTTTTCACTAAGTCTGTGAACCTGATATTTTTTTGCACTTTCACCATGCTTGTTTGAGCCTGTTATGATGTGATTTAGCCGTAGCTCAGTGTTCCTCTTTTGTTAAGCATCTCCTGTAGATCACTGTCATATGCTTTGTTTTTATGTTGGGGTGCTGTAGCATAGTTTCTTGTTGCATGCTAAGTAGCATCGTGCTGTTAAACGCAGATTCGCGTCATTCTTGTTTTGCTTGTCATTTGCAAACCGTGCATCCGATTCCGGTGATCTTTATATCGATTTCAACCGAAATCATCTCATCTTTTCAGCGGCATACTTGGTTTGCCAAGTTGATGCCTTGTTCATCATTTTCCTTCCGGAGCACACATATGCATTGCATATCGAATCTCGCATAGCATGTCATGTATTGCATCATATTACTTGTGCATTGCTCCATGTTTGATTGTGGTTCCATTCCTTGTGTTCTTGCTTTGGGTAGAGCCGAGAGACGAGTACGTGTACGAGGAACCTGTTGAGAACGCCTACGAGGATCAAGCCTTCGACAACTCTGAGAACCTTGCAGGCAAGATGACCATACCCTCGAAATCACTTCTATCTTTGCTTGCTAGATGCTCGCTCTTTTGCTATGCCTATGCTACGTTACCTACCACTTGCTATATCATGCCACCCATATTTCCATGTCAAACCTCTAACCATCCTTTCCTAGCAAACCGTTGTTTGGCTATGTCACCGCTTTTGCTCAGCCCCTCTTATAGCGTTGCTAGTTGCAGGTGAAGATGAAGTTTGTTTCTTGTTGGAACATGGATACTTTGGGATATCACAATATCTCTTGTTTAATTAATGCACCTTATATACTTGGTAAAGGGTGGAAGGCTCGGCCTTATGCCTGGTGACTTGTTCCACTCTTGCCGCCCTAGTTTCCGTCATACCGGTGTTATGTTCCTTGATTTTGCGTTCCTTACGCGGTTGGGTGATTTATGGGACCCCCGTGACAGTTCGCTTTGAATAAGACTCCTCCAGCAAGGCCCAACCTTGGTTTTACCATTTGCCACCTAAGCCTTTTTCCCTTGGGTTTTCGCGAGCCCGAGGGTCATCTTTATTTACCCCCCCCCCCCCGGGCCAGTGCTCCTCCGAGTGTTGGTCCAAACTAGAGCACCGTGCGGGACCGTCCCTTGGCAACTTGGGTCACGTTGGTACCTGTACGCTTCGCTTATCCGATGTGCCCTAAGAACGAGATATGTGCAGCTCCTATCGGGATTTGTCGGCACAGTCGGGTGGTCTTGCTGGTCTTGTTTTACCATTGTCGAAATGTCATGCGAACCGGGATTCCGGGACTGGTCGGGTCTTCCCGGGAGAAGGTTTATCCTTCGTTGACCGTGAGAGCTTATGATGGGCTAAGTTGGGACACCCCTGCAGGGTATTATCTTTCGAAAGTCATGCCCGCGGTTATGAGGCAGATGGGAATTTGTTAATGTCTGGTTGTAGAAAACCTGAAGTTGACCTTAATTAAAATGCATCAACCGCGTGTGTAACCGTGATGGTCTCTTCTCGGCGGAGTCCGGGAAGTGAACACGGTGTTGGAGTTATGTTTGACGTAAGTAGTTTCAGGATCACTTCTTGATCGATACTAGCTTCACGACCGTGCCTTGCTTCTCTTCTCGCTCTCTTTTGCGAATGTAGCCACCATATATGCTAGTCGCTTGCTGCAGCTCCACCTCACAACTCTAACCTACCTATAAGCTTAAATAGTCTTGATCTCGCGGGTGTGAGATTGCTGGGTCCCCGTGACTCACAGATTCTACCAAAACAGATGCAGGTACCGATGATACCAGCGCAAGTGGCGCAGTCGAGCTCAAGTGGGAGTTTGACGAGGACCGTGGTCGTTACTATGTTTCATTTCCAGACGATCAATAGTGGAGCCCAGTTGGGACGATCGGGGATCTGTGTGGCATTTGGGGTAGTCTTCTTTTATTTTGGTTTCGTAGTCGGACCTTGAGTGTAATATGAATGATGGATGTTTATTTATGTATTGTGCGAAGTGGCGATTGTAAGCCAACTATGTATCTCTTTCCCTTATGTATTACATGGGTTGTGTGAAGATTACCTCACTTGCGACATTGCTTTCAATGCGGTTATGCCTCTAAGTCGTGCTTCGACACGTGGGAGATATAGCCGCATCGAGGGCGTTACACAGATGCAATGCCGCTCCACCTTCGCGAACACCACCTTCTACCACTGGTCCTATCCCCTCCACCTGTAGATCCTCTGCACTTCCAACTGAGCCCCAGTGCCCCTGGCGACACTTCCAGGAGGTCACAACGCAAAAAGCGCCGCTGCCGCCAGATCCGAAAAGGATTGAAGGTTTTCACCCGGCCGAGGATCGGGGTGGGTAGATTGGGCCCTCAGCTGCGCCTTCATGAAGGAAACCGGCGCCCATGGGCGTCGCCGCCGCCGGGCCGGCTAGACTGGCCAAGGTTTCCCCCGGACCCAAAGTACACCACCGGGCCTCACCACCACCGGGGCCTGCAGCCGCAAACCACCGGGACGACAGAGGCAGCATGAGAAAGGGGAACCTCCAGATCTGACGCAACGGAGAACCGCGCCATGGCCGGACTCCACCAGCGACCCGCCACCCGCGCGGCCGAGTATGCTGGCCAGCGCCTCCTGTAGACGTCTCCAACCGCCGGACGACGACGCCTCACCGATAGGGCCCCCGCCCAAGGATCCGCAGGCCACCGATGCGATACTCCGGCCCACAGGCCGACGAGATCGATCCGGGAGCCGAGATCCCCGCCGCCACCTTCCCCGGCGTCCGCGCGGGCTTTCCGGCGGCCGTCTTCGGCGGCGGCGAGGGACGGAAGGGGGATGAGGGGAGGCGGGCGGCGATAGATGGGATCGCCCCGAGTTGCCAGGGGGCGACGCAAGGGCCGCGTGAGTTTCCATGGGAGACAACGTCATGGCACTAGGTCTAACTGACTTGCCAACAACACATGATTGACTTCGATTTGGTTGTGCTTCTCAGGTACCTAGTCTTGAGCTTTGAGGTCAAAACACTAGGTCTAACTGACTTGGTTAAACATGAAAATGCTGAAGTTTTTTGAGTGGCTACTTTGTTGAAGGCATTGCACCGATATGTTCAGACTTGTTGTTCAGGATGAAAATCTAGAATCCGACCTTTGCTGGTTGGATCCGACGACGGTGGCGCTCAGGCATCGTTCACTTCCTGAAGCCATTGTTGTTGAAATATTTCATTGTCCTTGTGGTGTCAAGAGATGGTTGATGCGGATATCTTATATCTTATATTTTATATTTACTAATTGGAGGCACCATACGAGACTTCACGTTAATCCCGTCAGATTGACTAATGACTTCTAGACAACCGTTAGATGATGTATGCGTCGCTGCGTCCCTTCTTTCACCTGCGTGCCTTGCGTGACATGGACTCATGTCTTTCAACGTGGCTTGCCTGAGATGGCCTCCACGTTAATCCTTGGAAAATTTAACTAAATGTCCCTACGATCTCCCAATTTGATCTCTCAAACCATCAGATGGATTAGTTACGATGGAGTTCCTGGACCCTGCTCATGAGGTCTTCCCCAAGCTACCTCTCAAAAAAGAAGAAAAGAAAACAAATCTCCGCACAGGTACCTGAGTGAACGGCGGCGGCTTCGTGAGACCGCTGCCCGAGTAGGGCACGCTCCTCCGTCCAAGCACTGCTTGCTGCCGTCGCCTTCGAATGTCCACAAATTTTTGCCGGCGGCTACGACATTGTAGCAACGGCCCAGGCTAAGCTTCCGATGTTCAAAGCGTCTTCATAATGTACAGGATGATCAAGTAGTTGTCCGAGTTGCTCATGTTGAGGATGTTGCTACCCATGGTGTGGAATCTTGGGTTTGAGGCAACTGTTCGGGAGGCGAGGCGGACGATGGGATCGGCAGGCACCATAGCTCCTAAACAGCGTCATAGCTGCTGCCACGTATTCCTTTTCTGTGGTTCTCAATATCAATTTGCCCCTTTGAAATCAATTTAGAGAAAGATTTTGATTTTTTAGTTTTCATGTTGTGACTAAGGTCGAGCATCTATTATGCCCCTTTGATGAGTGTATCCTGTCCCATGATTATGGTTGATGCAGTTGCTGAGCAGGCATGCTGATTGCAGTTTGTAGTAAATATGGAGGACACTGCCGTGGATGCTGAGCGAAGAAACTAGGAACCGGGTTATTTACCTCAACACTGTTCAAGGTAATAATAGAAGCTACAGTATCCTTAAGTTTCTGCATGTCGCTCCTCAACGCCCACTCGGTAGAAACTGCCATAATCTTAAATTTCTTGATGTATACTCCAGCATGTTGAATACACTACGTTATATCCCCAATAATAGGTTAGGAACTCGATATATCTTATTTATATAATTCACCTTTGATTCCTGTCTAAACATTGATGTTTACCTGCACAACAGCAACCTAGATTTTCTTCCCGTCATTGCATATTTGTTTGTACTAATCTGTAGTTCTTCCATCAGTTTTATCACTTCTACAAAATATAGACCGGATTCTCATTTTGTGCAGTCATGGACTGCAGATATAACTGACATTTGACAACATCTTCTGATCTTGCCTGCAGATGTATTATTATTGGAAGTGATTCAGTTTCCAGTCCGTGTAGATTAGTCATATTATGAGCTTATGGCTTATACACCAACCATTTTTTATTCTTAGTATATGTTCAGCTATGCTTTCTTGCGATGTGCCCATTAATTAACAACAAAACGTCAGGGAGTATTGTTTTTATATGGATGAAATACGTACAATTAATTTCTATTATAAAAAATCAACTTTTAGTAACTGAATTAGAGGGATATCTATGACAAGCGAACCAGCACACAGATCGTTTGTAAATTGGTTTTTTATCCTCACATCTTGGGTTTTAAGTGACCAGCCTCATTTTTCTTGCATCGCACATTGGTATGGCCGCGAGCTACATAAGAATCATATAGTGTACAACGATTTGTGTTGATGTCTGAAGAAAAGCTATCAAAAGTCTTCCGTGCTTATAATAAATCTCTTCACTGCACATCACTCCGGATCAAGATGACTAGATGTGCAACCTTTAGGTTCAAAACGAGCAGATTTCTGCATGGTACTATTACTTACACAGAATAATGTCTCGGGTGCCTTACTTATATACAGAATTGTTGCATAATCACATGGTTTCATATGATATGCATGGGAATGACTTTTTTTTTTTGTGAATACCTGTCTTATTTTGCATCCATTGATTCATATGTTAGATGATAAATCTATTATATACGCTCAATATGTACGTACGTGAAATTAGATAATATAGACTTTCCATTGACAAAGAGCATATTATCAGGTTTACATTATCTCATACATTAAACCTTTGATTCGAGCTTTTCTCCATGGTAAAGAAAGATTTAACAACTTTTACCCAACGCCTAATTACCATCAGAATAGCGGTTAGCAACATGAGAAATTACTTATGTATATTGTGCTTCTTCCCTAAGCTATTTTCTGCCAGAAAACAACCTACTTCCAAGGTAATATATTTTAGTAGCTATATTTATACATACTACACTATTTCCCAATAATACGCAATCAGGCTCTCTTTCGTATGTTTTTACACCATGATTGCCTGGCTAATAGTCAGACTATTATATTTTAGGTCCTTCTGCCATATTGTTAGCTAGAGACACTTAAATATTATATTTTAAGTTGGGTGGTGATTGTTCATAGGACTGTTCCTCACTGTTAACGACATGCTTATTCATCTTACAGTTCTCTTTTAAGCTACTACTTCTCCAAGAAGATCAAGCGAAAAAATTGGACCATTTTAGGCTAGGGTGCACAAGGCAACATGTATCCTACCATACAGCTGTTTGTGCATATGATTCCAGTATATCTATCCTACCATACAATATTGTTGCTATGTCACATCCCAATTTGTGTTACATGCTAAAACTTGGTGTTTCATTTTGACAACACATAAATAACAACAAATTAAATTTACTCAGGTGCCTTCTTATGTTGTCAGCACCCCTTTCGGAGAATTCGGTGAATACACTAGGTTTCTGTGATAATCGTAGTTGAGTTCAGTTTACATGCTTTCACCTGTATTACAAATTTTCATTGTATTGATTGATTTTCATGCATCACAGAAATATCGTGTTTGGATTATCCTAAAGAATAAAACCTGAATGTCTTATGTGTAGTTACGACAATAGTCTTTCCACTTATGTTGCTACCTCTATAGACATGGAGGTTGATATTCTAATTTTGCCGCTTCCTAAATGCCTGACAAGTTTTTTTAAGTTAATACTTCCAGTATATTGTACAGAAGATGGACTGAAGCTAGACAATATGTTCAAAGTGTTACTATTCCTCCTCTGCTGTGTTTAGTTTGGTGTGACTGGAGCTAATATATATAGTAAGTTTGAAGCATTACACATCTCCATGTTCTCTTCAGTTTGGTGTCTATTATCTTTAGTTTGTAATGTGACATTTACATTTTATGTGTACACACGGATGAATTTTTATGAACTGAGAACTATACAAATCAATTTGTCATTTGGATTAAGTAGCAGGTTTGTTCATGGCTTTGGAGAAATTAATGTAATGCAAATTATGAATTAAGTATTGGGTAGGTATGAATTTATGCATGATGCTCTAATGTTCCCAAACCAATGAAGGCGAATGCAAAAGGATAAAAAAAATGTTGGTCAAACATCTTACACCTCTTCTTTTTAGCTAAAGAATGGGAATGGAGGGACGACCCCCAATGGGCCGCTTTCATCTTATTATCAGTATGACATAACTTAAAAAGTAGTGCAGAAAATCAAATGAGCGCAAGCTCAATTAACGGAAACAAACATAAGCATTATAATTTTCTTTTATCTACATTTTGAGGTCATATTAAAATTTGTAGGCAAATCAATTGGACGAATAATTGCAGTAAAAAGCTTTTCTAACATTGACATAAAAAATGTGACTTAGTAGTGCAATTGGCCAAGCAGAAATTATATAAATAATCTGTTACACTAAAGTTGCATGCATGATGAAGGCTATGTCTATATCAAAATATGATGAAGTTTAGGACTTAAAATAGTAATACCTAGCCCGTGCAGTTGCACGGGTTGATGACTAGTGATCACTAATGTAGTTTGTCCATCATTATTTTGATCGCTTCGGTTTTTTTGTTCTTTTCCCGCTTTGGTCATGCATGACTTTTCTTTTTGCCGACGTATTTTATTTTGTTTGTGAGCGTTGATGTTGGCTCTGTCCATTCTAGCTATGCAAAGGCCGGATGTGTGCTTATGGTTTCATTTGATGTTTTATTTTGAGTCAATAAAATCCACCCTTTATTGAAAAACTTTCGTCTGTTGATGATCACGATCACCAACGGCACCCTTGAGGTGGAGATACCCAAGGATGGGGATAGAGGACACATCACAGTGACGACAGAATCTGGAGATACTCCCTCCCAACCAGCGAAATGCCTCGGTGCCCAAGAAAGACCCATCAATGCCAAGACCTCCGGGGCACTATTTCTAGTCTATTGCCCTCCCTGGCCTGTTGGCGCAGGTTCCGACCTCGACCACGATGCCAACTACTCCGGCAATATGCACGAAGCTGCTCGATTAATTTCCGTGGCCCGGGGTCGCTAGATGATGCAATACGTACGAACTAGGAGCAGCAAGCTAGCTAGCTTCGTCTTGGGGTTGCTAATACGGCGAGTACCGAACTAGTGGTACACAGGAGATTGGATTGCAAGAATGCTCGTGACCTGCCTTTTCTCTTTCTATTGCTTTGTTTCGATCTGGTGTTACAACGCAGGATTATCTAGGTATTTATATTAGTTAGACTAGCCTATTAGAGAACCTAGTGGATGATTGCTTCGTATACGACCCGTACAGTGCCGTCCACCATCGTGGTTAACTCTAACATAGCCACTTTTCTTAATAGACTTCCCACCCTTGACTGTATATATGGAGCCCTCCCACAGAAAAGGGTGATGCGGACATTTTGCTTCCAGATGTGTCTCATTCCTCTTGCATCCACAACTCATGTCTATCCTTATCACTGAAAAAAATAGCGCGCTATAGCGTATTGAGAATTGCCTCGCTAAATATATCGTTGTACAATGTCTCGCTAATAGCACGCTATAGCGCGATATAGCACGCTAATAGCATATTTTGAGGTCGCCGCTATTTTGCTGTAGCGCGCTATTTTTTTAATTGATCCTTATATCTCCCTCTCTCTGTCTCGGGTCTTTGGTTTCTCAACCATTCTTGTTAGATGCTAGCTAGCGGGCAAATTGACCAGAAAAATAGACAAGAGCCATATACCAGAGCCGGTGCGTATTTAATGGGTGCTACGGTACTACCAGGGATTAGCTGGAGTAAACTCCTTAATGGGTATGTGGGCCAGTTCTGTAGGCATGTGAGCATTTGTTCTCAAACTACAGTATCTACTATTTGTACCCATTAGGATAAGGTCAGTTCGTTGCGTATGTAAAGAACGGTGGTTACCACGTAGAATATGTATCCTCACTCTACCTTTATATATCTACAACAAGAATGCAATCACCCAAACAACCCAAACTATTTGAAATCTTGAAACCTGTGAATTTCAATCATGTTCTCAGTTCTCACCACTCCACTTCTATGAATGAGAGAGAGAGAGAGAGAGAGCATGATACTGCAACAAATTCCCGCATATCGTACTTTATTAACACACAATTTGCTAATTTGATTGCGGCTGAAATCATGATCAACTTACTACGGATGGCAACTGGTTGATAACTACCGGGCCATGATACTCATGCTGATTAATAAGGACTTCAAGCAATTTGGACACTCACCAAATAAATTTCGAAACAACAGATGGCATGCCGGTGTAGAGCGCTGACTCTTCTTTAAATTTAACACCAGGGAATCCCAAGTCTGGCCACCAATGGCATCACTCCAGAGTCCAGACCAGTCTTTCCTTTGCAATATCATCTCAATGTAGAAGTAGCATTTTCCAAACCAGTAGTGCGAGGTTTATTTGCTGATTGCTGCGAACCCGCTGGTCAGTGTAGAACTGCAGATCGATGTGCAAAGTTATACAGACAGACACAACAGAAGAGATTTGTCCCTTGAAACATAATCCACATGTAAAAAAAGATGTTTTTCTAGTGTATTTATATGAAGCAACAGATGGAGGCCACTAATTATATTATTAGGCCCCTTACCAATAACTTGTGATTACATTAATTAACTACTACTTGATAAAAAATAGCACCATATGGAAATGTTAATGCAATGTGAAACATAACCATGAAACCTTGAACTGAAATGCCAAAATGGAAAATTGTTCTTGAACTGATGGAGGCTTTTATTTAATGTTATCTAGTACATCTAATAGAAAGAATAGAACAAGATGCACTTTGTAAACATGAAGTGATAGAAAAATAATGGATAACAAATTACTTTGGAGATTCTGAGAAGAATGTCATCGTGGTGCAACACTATGGCTGGCATCCTGATGTGGGCCGGTTAAAACTTTTCCCTTGTTGAGTGTGTACAAGTGTTTGTTAGTACCAAATGATTTTCTTACATCGTGTCACTGTTCAATACATTTTACATTTAATTGTCAACTCCCGTCTCCAACCAAACGAGGCCTCATCCTAGTGAAGCATACTGCTTTTACACCGGGAGGTCTGTTTGTAGATCCAGTTCTACTGTGTGACTGACTGATGTGCCACTCTTGACTAGTTTCATTACGTATGTGATTCAACTCATTGTCGAGCCGCTCATGACAATTCCATGCCACACATTGCGGCAGTCAGAACAACAAAGGCGATTGATACAGGGGTAGCTTATGGAACTTTCGCTCAAGTTGTGATCTAAACGCTCTTATATTTCTTTACAGAGGGAGTACTTCACATTTCTAAAAAAAATTTGCGCTAAACCATACTAATTGTTCATTGCTTCAGTGTTAGTTTCGGTGTTCTGGATTGCAGAGGTACTTCCTCGTCTATAAAGATGGGGAGTATTTACACTAGCTAAAGCTAATAACGCATTAATAGATGCATGTTATCTAGTACAGTGAAAGGAAAAAAATATCAGTTGACGCCGAAGATCTCTATAATGTCATTTGTGTATTCCAGTGCTAATCTCGTTCACATGCGCATATTCATCGGCTTGGTCTCATAAACAGACCATGAACACACGATCCTCGTCTTTGCACGTACAAAGCGAACAGACTGTTCTACTATCTTTGTGTTCACATCACGATTTGTAGCAATTGGAGCAACGTGGTTGCAAACTCATTGAAGAGATGTGCTTCCGTACGCCTCCCATTCGAAAGTCCAAACGTGTAGGCATCCTAATTATGGTTGTCTATTTGCTGTATCTTTTTCCACGAGTCTCGACTCCTTTCGTGGTAGGGTGCAAGGAACTACTGGGTTGTTTATCGTTTATATGATCGGCTCATACTTACAGGGGAGGAACATATGTCGGTAGCCATTGAAGTAAAATCATCATATCTTCTAGTACAACTGGAAAATGTCAGAACTAAAAGGAGATTCAATTCAATTGTTTTGCTGCCTATAATAAGAGCCCAAATGATAAGTGTCACATGTGTGGCACGAAGCAATCCTGCCCTGATGGTTTTTACAACTAAAGTTTTCATCCGAAAAGAAAAAGAAAACCAAAAAAAATGAAACTTGCCATCCGGAAAAAATTTGCCATGCTTGACAACTAAAGTTGCCATCCTCGTATCACAAACCTTGCCATAAAAAAATAATGAGTTCCTATGTGTTCGTGCCACACATGTAGCAGGTATTAAGGTCAAATAAAAGCAGAGGCACGGGACAGGTATTTTCTGGATAGTTTCACGAGTTACAATTTTCCTTTTATTTGCACTGGTGAGTGACAATATTCACGATAATAAACTGGCAGTAGGACGTGAAGCCTGCTCCAAACACATACCTTCCTAATTCTAGCGTTGATAAGTATTCAAATATCAATACCAAGAAAGAGAAAAATATATTATGATCTCCCTAAAAAGCTTGCTGCATTTATATTTCGTTTTTGGTGCATCAGTTTTTTTTAGACAATTTCTTGCCACATTTTTTTTAAATCAAACACCTAAAAACAGTTCCTACTGTGAGGGGTGCGTCAGGTGGCATGGCATACAGGGTCATCTCGATGAATCCCTCCTTAGAATCATAACAGGTCGGTAGCTGCAAGTTCGACTACTGGAACATGCGGAGCTGCGCGTCTCATGGACGACAAGATTTGGGGTCGGGGCAACACGACGCCATTGTTTGTATTGCCATACAACCGCAGGATGTTTGTCGGAGCAGCCCTTGTGTCCGTTCCAGAGCAGCTCGGTGGCTGTAAAGCTACTCCCGCTCGATACGCGGCACCAACACCCAACTCGCTCACTACACATACTCGGCTCTGCTAGAGATGATGACTTACTTTAACTGCCCACTGAGTGCTCGAGCAATTAGAAGGACAAGTAGGGTGGGTCATGTTTACGCCAGGCGAAGTTTGATCATTAGTTATCTATCACTAACATCTAGTTACATTTAGCATGGCTTGATAAAAAGGTTAAATTTAACATGCCAAGATTTTTTGCCACGGTTTTTAATACTTAATATAATATTTTTATACTTTTCAAAGACCTTTTATAGTTACTTTATTCACTTTTAAAGGCTTTAAAATGCTCTTTCGTTCATTACTTTTTACAGCAAGAGAATCAGGTGTATGGCTTCCATGACAACTACCATGTGTTACCTCAGAAATTGACTACAAAGTTTAATACATTTCCGCGACTTCTCATCCCAAACATCCTGGAACGAGTTCTTTTCATTGTATCAATTTTACTCAAATTTGGAAGTGTGTTTATTTGTATATTGGCGGTGTGGACCATGAATTGCTGGATTTCTACCAGAAAGCCTTATTAGTAGGGAGACCATTTTTACATAATTAATAAAGCACCGCCCATTTCCCTCAAAAGCACTCCCTCACCCAGATCATATACTCAGTCGCTATCTTCGGCTGGACCTCTTGGGAATCAGCTCAAAGTGGTGTTGGCTTTGGGGCTTGTTGGTTCGTGACATTGCTATTTCCAACCTCAATTAATAAGGCTAGGCATCGCATTTTAAGCACAAGCAATCTCACACCTTCTTCCAGTCACATCTCTGACCGAACATCAACATTGTCATTTGGTTCTAGAGAGGCCTCACTGTGAAGAGACCTTTTTCTTGATTTCCAATCAACAGCACTAGCAGCAGAGGACATCAAGGAACACGGTGTGATCGATGCAGTGAGATGGTTGCGCACATCGGGACATCACCTTGGTTGCATGTGCACGTCTCCATCCTACATTGCAGCCGCTAGGATTTCACATTATGGTATCAAAGTTTAAAAATGTTTCAGTTAAAAAAGACTTAAATGTCCACACCATCAACAAAATAAATAAACATTACACTTGGTAACGACGGTAACGTAGATAATTTAGAGAAATGATAAAATCCTAAAGAAATATATATGCTTTATATGGACAATCCCTAATAGAGGTCATTAACTGGTTTTTTTCTGCACTCACAACGACCCACATCACCAGAAAAGCCAGAGAGACACGATCACCCCCATCAGCTGGAGGAGAAGATGCCCAAGGATGTGAATATGAGACACCCTAGTACAGTCACGACTGAAGGTGGAGATACTCTTTTCAGACCGGCAAAATGCCTCAGTGCCCAAGCCAGATGCCATCACGGGGGAGACCTCCGGGCCACTGTTCCTAGTCTACTGCTCTTCCTGGCTGCTGTTGTTAGCCTACTTTCCGATCTTGACCTTATGTATGGAGCCCTTCTGCAAAAACAGGTGATGCAGACATTTCGCTTCCAGATGTGTCTCATTCCTATCATGCATATCCATATCTCGTGTCTATCATTCTACCTCCCTCTTCCTCTACAGTCATTAGTCTCTGAACCGTTCTTGTTAGCTTCTAGCTAGCTGGCAAGTTGATTGGTAAACTCCCTCCTAGGTACGTTCGCTCGTTCTGGAGGCAAGAGCATTTGTCCTCACACTACACTATCTAGTTGACGGCCAATAATTAGCCGAGCCACGGCCTGCTTGAGCAGCATACCTGCTCAGAGAATTGTGAGAGCAACTAGTTGACGAGCGCTCCTTCGGGAGCCTCACAACGATCAGCACCACTTGGCGCGCTCTCAGCCACCCGCCACATGACGTTCTCTGAACGCTCCCTCTGGATATTTTTAATTTTTTTTAATTTTCCGCATGCATATTTGGCTTTTTAAATGGTTTATTTCTGGGTTTTTTCGACATTTTGGTTTTCCACTGGTCTTTCTTAGCTTTTGGATCAAAACAAATAATTGCACAACAAAACGCATTTTCTTTTTTCTTTCTTTCACGAGAGCCACGGTTTTGGCTTTCGCGAGAGTCACGGCCGTGCCTCTCGAAAACGAAAAAAAACATATTTTTTGTTTTTTCCTTCCGTGAGAGGCATGGTTTTACTTCCGCGAGAGGCACGCCGTGCCTTTCAGAAATGGAAAAATGAAACACGTTTTGTGGTTTTTTTTTCATTCCGCGAGAGGCACGGTTTTGCTTCCGCGAGAGGCACGGTTGTGCTTTCGTGAGAGGCACGGCCGTGCCTCTGGGAAACGGAAAAAACGCGGGTTGTGTTTCTTTTCTTTCGCGATAGGCACATTTTGCTTCTGCGAGAGGCATGGTTGTGCTTTCGCGAGAGGCATGGTCGTGCCTCCTCGGAAACGCAAAGAACCGCGTTTTCTCTTATTTTTTTCCTTCCGCGAGAGGCACGTTTGTGATTTCGCGAGAGTCACGGGCGTGCCTCTTCGGAATGGCTAAACACCCGTGCTCCCGGCTCGGTTTTTTCGTCCGATTTTTTTCGCGAAGAAAAGTTCGTCAAAGCCTATCAACATGGGATATAATTTTGAAGATCTCGACGCGACGACAGTGAAAACGGTTAGAGATTTGGACGCACGGTTTAAGAGATAAAACGTTTTGAATAAACGGATATACCAAAAAAGAAAAAACTCACGGGTCGCGACAAGTGGCACCCATGCAGCGCGCTACTTGTCGCAACCTGGCGATGTAGGGCCACTAAATGCCCAGATCGGGCCCGACCCTGGCTTCCCATGTGCACCTCCACCACACCTTGGTGGAGGCCATTCAACGTCCATGCACACAGCAGATCCAAGCTTGGGACGCCGCGCATCTGCCGCAGCGGGATTGGCAGCCACCACTGCGATGCGTCCTCCCGCGCCTAGCAGCACAAACCACCTGCAGCACACCATGTCCAGTCGTGCTAGCGCGCCACACCCCGCCACGCATGGAGCACCCTCTAACCAGCGACGTGCGACACATGTGTCGCATGGCAACGTGCCTCAGTCTACAGGGCTGCCCCGCACAAACGAGTGGGAAGGACGGGCCCACCTCCTCGCATGGCAACGTGCCCTCAGTCTACATTCCGCATAGCCTTCTCGCAACCTTGCTCATGATACCACTTGTTAAAATAAAACGCTAATGCAAGATCATAGACGACACACCGAGGCACGATATTTGTTAACGAGGTTCACCGATATGGCTACATCCCCGGGGCATGACTACGGGCGCTCCTCCCCAAGATACCGCAACACCGGCCGCCCGGGCGCCGGCACAAGCCGTCGGCTCCCCCGCGTACCTGTTGCTATCAAGTTGTCATGGGTTACAACGTGTGGTGCCCCTCCGTATATAAGAGGCCTAGGATACAAGTGTCCGACTCCTACACAACTCGTACCTAACCACACCAATTACAACTCCAAGTCCACGTAAGCCCTTGCGTACATAGTATATTCGACACATATAACAAACTCCACCTTGGCGAATATTCTCCACCACTTAGAAGTCGTCCATGCTCGAACCTCCATGTACTCCGGACTTGGGTTGTCTCCTTCGTAGCTTACTGAGAGCTACCCGACGGGCCAGACCCGCCGCCACCGTGGGACTCCACTGCTACTCCTGCAGCTCCACTCTCCATGGCTCCACCTGCAATAGTGCTCCCTTGCAACTTGTAAAGATGTGAAGCCGTCCTCTCTCCTATCATCACGGTCACGCCATCTTCCATGATTTCCATGGTCTTCGTATCCCGATCACAACGGAATTTCATACCACCATCATGAAGAACACGAAGCGAAATTAGATTCCTCCTTAGCCCTGGCACATGCCTGACTCCCCGAAGCATCCGCTCAACTCCGTCAACCATCTTGATTTTGATGTCACCTACTCCAGCAACACGATAACCTGTGTCATCGCCCACATAGGCTAAACCAAACTCACTAGACTTGTACGAAGAGAACCACTCCATGTTGGGCATCGCATGAAAAGAGCAAGCTGAATCCAACATCCACGCTTCAGCTTTTGTTGACCGCATGTTTGATACTACGAGAACATCACTATTGCTGTCTGAGTCATCACCATGAGTAGCCGCATTAGCGCTTGCCCCACCCTTCAGTTCTGGGCATTCCCTCTTTATATGTCCCCAATCCTTGCACCTGTAGCACTGCACCTTTTCTTCTTTTTCTACTCCGCCTCTTGTCCCTTCCTGAGCTGATAACCTTTAACTGCCAACCCCAAACCTTGAGTACTCTCCCTTTCTGCAGCATTCTTTTGCTTCATCAACTCATGTCCGAGTAACGCTCCAGTAACTTCCTCATTATTGATGGTTGTCTTTCCATGTGTCAATGTAATGACCAAATGCTCATAGGACGGTGGCAATGAAACAAGAAGAAGTAGTGCCTTATCCTCATCCTCAATCTTCACATCCAGACGCGCTAGATCCGTGACCAATTGATTAAAGGTGTTCACATGCTCCACAAGATCCGACCCCTCCTGCATCTTCAGCCCATAGAACTTTTGCTTCAAATACAACTTATTGGTCGCTGACTTGGACATATAACGATTTGCCAACTTGTCCCAAATTCCCTTAGGAGTATTTTCGTCCATGACATGATACATGACCTGGTCCGCAAGACAAAGCCGTATGGTAGCGGCCGCCTGCACTTGCATATCCTTCCACGCATCATTGTCAACCTTGGTCGGCTTCGTCTCATGCAAACCCTTCAAGATTCCCTGCTGCGCCAGAATATCCTTGACTCTTGTCTGCCATAGACTGAAGTTACCCGTGCCATCGAATTTCTCCACATCAAACTTGGTGAACCCCGGCGCCATGCCGAACCGCGATCTAACCGACCTGTTGCCGCCGGTCTGACCACCCTTATTTTCCTCTGCGACTTCCTCACGAAAAATATCACTGATCCCGTATTCCTCGTCTGAAGCCACGCCGCAGTCCGCGATCTACCAAGAACCCTGACTTGCACCGCACCCAATCTGCCCTTCAGAAAACACCGTAGCTGCTCAAACTAGCTCTCGCCGAAAAACTAGCCCGCTCCACCTTTTTTCTAAACCTGCAGATTGATTTTTTGTGTGCGCTTCGCTGCCTCGCGTAGCCGGCCTTTTATTACTGCTGAATCAACCCACGGCCTTGCCTTTTCCTTCCCTGACACGGAAATCAAAATCACAAACGGCGCAGATATATCCAATCCAATACAGTACCAATCTCCAACGGACCAAACATGCATGCACACGGCTCCTTGAATCACAAATTAGCAGGCCTGTCTCCTGGACTCAAAACGCACACGCACGCACGTATCATCAGATAGGTTCACCGCATGTATGTTAGTCCCCTTGACTCCTGCCACAATACGATTTTTCTATCCCTGTGCACCGTACTCCGTCCGAGAAACCTACTGCTTTGGCCTTCCTTTGTCTTGCACGTCGCGCCACTACCGAGACCGATTGCTACACGCCTCCGAGCGGCCGTCTCGTGCAACGCCAGGTACTGAAGCCTGTCCAACCTTTACTCTGTCCGCGTCCCTCGGAAAAACTCACCGCTGATCTCGACGACAACTTCTGCCATGTCTCTTTTCTTGGTTCTCGCCAGCTATCTGTAACAGCCCTGTCGCACGTACTCATCTGACGTCAACCCTGCCGAAACAGTCGCCACCTCGCGCATTGTCCATGCGCGAGCCGTGTCGTACCCTGGCCATCCGCGTCGTCGACACAATCCGTCCGCAGTGCCGCGCCACCGCCCTTGTACAACACTGAGCGCATCATCTCGATGCTCTCACACTCTGATCTATCCGGCCATCCCCCACGTCTGGTCGCCGGTCTGATCGCGAGCCGAATCCGTCGCCTCCGCAACGTCTTCAACAGCCACTACGCCGGTCCGATCGTCACGTCTAGCCGATCCTTACCGACCGCAGCCCATCGAACGGTCCAGGCCTCCTGCCCGAAGTGTCCGACACCACCGACCGCATCCACGATCGCCGCCATGCTCCACCTTGCACCAATCGGACGTTCCATGGCACCCGTCGAGCATGATCCTCATACCTCGGGATGATCTTCCGCATAGCCTTCTCGCAACCTTGCTCATGATACCACTTGTTAGAATAAAACGCTAATGCAAGATCATAGACGACACACCGAGGCACGATATTTGTTAACGAGGTTCACCGATATGGCTACATCCCCGGGGCAATGACTACGGGCGCTCCTCCCCAAGATACCGCAACACCGGCCGCCCGGGCGCCGGCACAAGCCGTCGGCTCCCCCGCGTACCTGTTGCTATCAAGTTGTCATGGGTTACAACGTGTGGTGCCCCTCCGTATATAAGAGGCCTAGGATACAAGTGTCCGACTCCTACACAACTCGTACCTAACCACACCAATTACAACTCCAAGTCCACGTAAGCCCTTGCGTACATAGTATATTCGACACATATAACAGAAGACTTCATAGGAAATTAGGTTGCAGTCCCTAGGTTTAGCATTTTTGGCTCCCCGGTGAGGGCAACTGAACACATTGCACGAGGATACCACATAGGGCGAGTAGCATACTGGCATGTGGGTCCCAGTCACTTGCAAGGAAACTTCCAGCCGAGCAAGCGAGGGACGCGACTACTTTCTTGTGTTGATGAACACGATCACCCACGGCACCCTTGAGGTGGAGATACCCAATGATGAGGATATAGAAGACACATCGCAGTGACGACCGAAAGTGGAGATACTCCCTCCCGACCAGCTAAATGCCTCAGTGCCTAAGCAAAACCCATCAAAGTCAAGACCTCCGGGGCACTGTTCCTAGTCTACTGCCCTCTCTGGCCTGTTAGTGCAGGTCCTGACCTCGATGACGATGCCGAGTACTTCCGGCTATACGCACCGAGCTGCTCGATTACCCTCCGAGGCGCCGGGTAGCTAGACGATGCAATACGTATGAACTAGCAACAACAAGCTAGCTAGCTTCATCTGGGCGTTGCTAATCCGGGCGAGCACATACGGGAACTAGTAGTACACAGGTGAAATGCGAGATTGGATTGCAAAAAGGCTTGTGTTGTGCCTTTGCTTTTTCTGTAGCTTTGTTTCGATCTGGTGTTACAACGCAGGGTTACCTAGCCGCACCTTCCGCCTGCTAGTTTATAAGCAAGACTAGAGTAGCCTATTATTAGAAACGGAGCTGCTAAAACTCAGTCGACTGAAACTTCGCGAAGTCTCAGTCGACGAGTTAGCCGTTGGATGTTTTGTTCGCTTTAAGATTCACGCCAGGTGTGTTTGTCTTTGTTTCAGCCTGTATAAGGCGACCAGCCCGTTTCCTTGTTTTGTTGGGCCTTTTTGTAGCGTGTGTGTGTTGCTTTTGTGTTGGGCGGGTGTTCAGCCGGGCCTTTTTCATTGTTTTTTGCTTTTTTTTTGTCGTTGCTTTCTGTTGCTTTCGCTCTGGATTGTTTACCTGCTTTGCTCCCATTTTTCCTTTTCCCATTTATTTCTGTTTTTCTATTAGTTTTTGTTTTTTCATAAATATTACCACACAGTTTGTTTTTGTGCGTAATTACATCTCAACTATCGGTATGCAACCTTTTCTTTTCTTTTCAAGAGTATTGTCATCGGTTACATCAATCGATCATACGGAGTTGCATGCGCATCAGCCACACGCTATTGTATATGTATGTCATCCGCATGCAACTTACCTTTCTTTTTTTCCTTTTTAAAAGTATTTTCTTGCTGGTCAACTATAAGTGTCGCCCTGGCTGCAAGTGCATGTCTTCAGCTCAGTTGTAACTTACCAGTGTTTTGCCGGAGGGGAAAGTTGCATGTCTGTCACTAGGCACGCAATTGTAAGTGTCGCTTCCGACTGCAACTGCATTGTCTTCAACACGATTACAACTTAGTGTTGTTTTGTGTGGGGGGGGGGGGGGGGGCAATTGCATGTTTTGTACTACAAACGCAACTGCAAGTGTTGCCCTCGACTGCAATTGCATGTCTTCAACGCGACCGCAACTCCCTGGTGGTTTTTTTGTCGGGGAGGGGGTAGTTGCATGTCTGCCACTAGGCACACAACTGCAAGTGTCTCCTCCGACTGCAATTGCATGTCTTCAACACGACGGCTACTTAGTGTTGGTTTGTCGGGGGGGGGGGGGGGGGGGGCGCAATTGCATGTCTTGTTCTACACACGCAACTACAAATGTTGCCCTCGAGTGCAATTGCATGTCTTCAACGTGACTGCAACTTTGTGGTGTTTTTGTCGTGGAGGGGGTAGTTGCATGTCTGCCACTAGGCACGCAACTGCAAGTGTTGCCCTCGAGTGCAATTGCATGTCTTCAACATGACTACAACTTTGTGGTGTTTTGTCGGGGAGGGGGTAGTTGCATGTCTGCCACTAGGCACGCAATTGCAAGTGTTGCCCTCGAGTGCAATTGCATGTCTTCAACGTGACTGCAACTTTGTGGTTTTTTTTGTCGGGGAGGGGGTAGTTGCATGTCTGCCACTAGGCACGCAACTGCAAGTGTCTCCTCCGACTGCAATTGCATGTCTTCAACGCGGCTGCAACTCCCTGGTGTTTTTTTTGTCGGGGAGGGGGTAGTTGCATGTCTGTCACTAGGCACGTAACTGCAAGTGTCTCCTCCGACTGCAATTTCATGCATGTCTTGAACGCGACTGCAACTCAATGATGTTTTTGTCAGGAGGGGGCAGTTGCATATCTTTTCACTAGACACAATGTCGCCACGACTACAACTGCATGTTGTTGCTGTTGTTCTTGTGGTGGTGGTGGTGGTTGTTGTTGTTGTTGTTGTTATTATTATTATTATCATATTTTATTATATTTTTTATGCTTATTTTATTTTGTTGTTGCATTTTGAGTTCTTTTTGAAAACACACGTGAACATTTTTTTCAAAATACTTGATGTTTTTTAGGAACATTTTTTCCAACACATGATGAATAATTTTAAGAACAAATGAGCAATTTTTCCAAAATATCATGATAAATGTAAAAAAAATGCTTCCATTTTTTTACAGAGAGCTGATAACTAATTTTTCAAAGGAAATGAACGTTTAACAAACAACAGGAAAAAACAGAAAAACTAAACATAAACAAAAAAACGGATGGAAGGAAAATCATGCAAACTTACTACTGGCCCGGCCTGTGTGCCAGAACGAGCAGCATCTCCAGAGACTCTCGATGGACTCAAAAAAACGCTGGCCTAAAGGCACAGAGCAACGTGAGAAACTGACAAAGGCATTAGACGCAATAGCAGGGCCGGCCCAACAATACTAGAAAAGTAGCAGACTAAATGAGAAATTAAAAATGGGCTGGGCTATTGTTAGATGATGTCATCTGACTGAGACTTCGCGAAGTCTCAGTCGACTAAGACCTAGACAGACCTTATTAGAAAACCTAGTGGGTGACATCTTCGTACCCCTTCCGTACACGGCCGTCCGCCAAGGTGGTTAACTCTAACATGGCCATCTTTCTTAATAGACTTCTGACCTTGACCGATCTGAGTGAAGACACATCCTGACAGCCAGGACCTCCGGTGCACTGTTGCTTGTCTACTTCTGTCCCTGGCCACCTTTCTTGATCTATCTCCCGACATTGGCTGTGTATATGGCCCCCTCCCAGAGATAAGGGTGATGCGGACATTTTGCTTCCAGATGTATCTCATTCCTACCGTGCATCCAGAACTCGTGTCTATCATTCTTTCTATGTGAGTCTTTTGTTTCTGATCCATTCTTGTTAGAAGCTAGCTAGTGGGCAAATGACTGAAAAATTCACAAGAGCCACATTCCACAGCCTGTGCGTATTTAACAGTGCGCCACTAAGGTTTAGCTGGAGGAAACCCGCAGATGGATACGTGGGTTAATTCTGGACGTGGGACCATTTGATCTCACACAACAGCATCTACTATTTGTACCCATTAGAATAAGGTCAGTTGGTCGCGTATGTAAAGAACGGTGGTCCGGCATAGAATATGTATCATCACTCTATCTTTATATATCTATACAACAAGAAAGCAATCACCCAAAACAACCCAAGCTATTTCAAGTCTCGAAACCCATGAATTTCAATCATGTTCTTAGTTCACCACTCCACTTCTATGAGAGAGAGAGAGAGAGAGAGAGAGAGAGAGAGAGAGCACAATATTTCATCCAATTCCCCCAACTCGCATTTTATTAACACAAAATTTGCTAATTTAACGATGCGTGAAATCATGAAGAACTCTATGGATGGCAACTGGTTGATAACTACGAATTTTCTTCAAGAAGGACCACCTACGTTTCCGTATTGACAAAAAAGACCACCCACACATCGTATTGTCAAAAAAGACCACCTAAGTCGCGGCTGCAGGTCGGGCAGGCCACACGTGTTACCTGCCGCCACGGCCGAAGGCGGCATGTCCTGCCACCATGAGCGCATGCGGCAGCTTGGGCTGCACAGGATTTTTCGTCCGCGCATATATGTAACCGAATGGAGCGGGCCAGGTGGGCCCTGCCGCCACTGCCTGAGGCGGCAGGTGGTGCTGCTTGCAGCAGCGTGACGAGACAGCACTCCGGAAAATATCCTCGAGCGTGGATACAACTGCATGCATGCTCGGGATAGTGTATTGTACAGAATGCTTTACTCTATAAAAAACGATGGGCTCAGGTAAATTGCAGGTCGGCTAAGAAGTTTTGGTACTACGTACTCCAGTTGTATACTGCCAAGCGCTAACCACCGCTCGTTATACAGAATCCTATACCGATGTCTCTTTTGGACCTCACGACACGAGCCATGCATGCGGGCTCGTGGTGTCCCATCGAGCAGCAGCACCAGCCGCCTTAGGGCGCGGCGGCAGCCAGCCCGTATTGCCACCTCAGGCTGTGGCGGCAGGGCCAGTTCCGTTGCATCTTCTCGTGTACGAGAAACGCTCTGCAGCCGAAGTTGCCGCCTGCTCTAGAGGCGGCAGGTCCTGCCGGCCGTGGCGGCAAATGCCACGTGTCGGCTGCCGGACCCGTCGCCTTGATCTTAGGTGGTTTTTTTTGACAATGTGATGTGTAAGTGGTCTTTTTTGTCAATATCAAAACGTAGATGGTCCTTTCTGACGAAAATTTGATAACTACTAGTTTTTTTGGGCAGTGATTGATAACTACTAGTCTGTGATGGTCACGCGGATTAATACACGCTTTAAGCAATTTGCGCACTCACCAAATATATTTCCTAACAACAGATGGCATGCCAGTACTGAGTGCTGACTCATCTTTCAATTTAACTCCGTAGAATCCCACGTCTGGCCGTCAATGCCATCACTCCAGGCTAGTCTATCCTTTGCAACACCATCTCAATGTAACATTTTTCAAACTAGTAGTGAGGTTTAATTGCTGATTGCTGTGAACTGCTCGTTAGGGTAGAACTGCAAATCGATGTACATGCCTAATTAAGGGGGACAAGTGGTGACATCGATCATAGCACATATCATGCATTGCCATCCAAGATCTGCCAGTTTGTGAAAGCTTTTGAAAAAATATCCATAGAACAAAGCTAATTAATCTGCAACAATTAGGCACCACCAAAGTTACAAGTTCATGGCTCATATTTTGACGATCTTTGGAAATAATTTTTGTTAATGATCTCCCTCTAGCAGAAAAAATTGCATGGTACTAGTATCTCAGGATTCTGCTTAAGTGACACGAGTGGAATGGTAAAGGTACTTAGGATTGCAATTGCTCGGATTGCAACTATTAGGTTGATGTGCATCTCACAGTTTCCTTCTCGGCTGCCGCTGCTCTGCATGAGGCGATTTTAGAATGCCATAATTCGTCCTGATGGGTTAGTGAAAAAACAGTATAGGTAGTCAAAGTTTGATTACGCTCTGTTTGGATGTCTGTATTTAAGGGCTCCGTATTGAATTGGTTGCAATACCAGTTCAGCAAGGAAACTGGAATGAGAATGAATACGAATTCGCTTGTTTGGTTGTTCACCAAATTGGCTCATGGAATCTCACAGAGGTTTCAATACCAAATCGTGTTTGGATGACAAACTATGGAAATGTATATTTACATGAGTATGAAGATTATGCTTTGTTCTTTATGGCTCAGTTTTTTATACAATCGACAATATAAGTAAATGATTGTATAATAATAAAAAATGACAAAAAATATACAGTCTGTGGCTTATGCTTTGCTCTTCGTGTATCAAAATGAAATTTGCACAACGCTTTGGAGTAGAAGCTATAATGTATTGTTCACTTAACAAATCAAGTTTCATACCATCAATACATTTTTTTTTTGGCATCACAATACAGCTAGGTATTCAATGAGGAGAAATTTAGAGGAAGAAGCAAACTCGTGTATCAAAACGAACTGAAAGTATTCCTTCCTAGTGAATTGGGAGAAGTTCAGAGGACGAAGCAGACGCGGCTAGCTAGGATCAGAGGACGAAGCAGACCCCACAGAGGGGCTGGGGCTGTTCTGCGCACAGTCGTGCTCATCCCCGTGCGCCACCAGCTCAGCCTACCTTCAGAGTGTCTCCACCCGCGCCGACGGATGCGGTCGCCAGCTGATGGCGTGGATGTGAACACCTGTCACGAGGAGTGTCTCCGCCCGCGTGCTGGCTAGGCCCACCACCACCATCGCTCCGCAACGTCGCGGTCGCAGCCGCCGACGGAAGGAACGGCCGAGAAGGTCGGTCACGGCTCTATGGAGAGGATCCAGATGGCCGCCGCGGTTGCTGCTACATCGGCAGGATGCGGGAGTAGCCATGCGCAGAGGAGCATGACGACCGCCGGGGGGGGGGGGGGGGGGGGGGGGGGGGGGGGGGGGGGGGGGGGGTCGGTATGGTGGGAGGGGAGCGCGTGTTGAAAGCGAATCACTGAAAAAAATAGCGCGCTATAGCGTATTTAGAATTGTCTCTCTAAATAAATCAATGTACAATGTCTCGCTAATAGCATGCTAATAGTTTATTCTGAGGCAGACGCTATTTTGCTGTTGCACGCTATTTTGCTGGAGCAAATACGGTGCACGGTGCTGTATTCGGCCCCATTTCCATTTGTTGTTTCGGTGCCCATCCAAACAGCTGAATTGGCGGTTCGACAATACCAAATCCAACTGAAGTTTACAATACAGACATCCAAACGCAGTGTTACAAGTTTTCTTTTTGTGGTTTAACCTTGTCTAGCATATGAATACACTACTACTTCCCTCGGGGATTTTGCACAATGCTGTTGTAACTCACAGGTGACGGGTAGATCTGTGTCAAGCCCTGGCACTTCGCACTACTCTCAGAGTTCTAGACCTACAATCGTCAAGTAGCGGCAGCGAAACATCTCCTCCATCTTCTGCAGGCCCGGTAGCTGCACTGGGATTGTTCGTCCATCCCACAGCACAGAGTCCGTATGGGTTTGACCCAGCGTGGCTTGCATCATAGATTGAAGAACCTGAGGCAAGTCAGCTGCATGAATCAGGCAGTGTTCTTGGCATATTCAGAGCGGTCTCACCACTCGTAATCCGGATGCTTGAGGGGCTATGTTCCTTCATGCCTCCCATTCCGAAGAAAGTTGTACACTCTAGTTCCATTGTTGTCATTTCTCTCTTTATAGGGAGACTCGAGTGTATCACGGATAATTGCGGGTGCATTGAAGTTTTAGAAAAATGCTGCTCAACACTTCAAGATGGCATTGAACTTGCTGGCTTATTATTTGATGACTGCACTATCGAAGAACAAGATCATATATATTGGTCGAGGGGACAAGAGAGTTGCAGTAGTATATAATAATAGGACGGAGAGTGGACGTGGTCGTTTGGCACTAACTAATAGATGGACACACAATCGTGTCCGGTAACCTATTTTTCATGATTCATGCCTCAAGTAACATTTTATTCCTATTTGGCGAATAAAGTATTTATTCGAATACACGATGACTGTAATCTACTATATCTAAATAGAAGCTCCCAACTAGCTAATTTTCCCCGCTTGTGGTGAACCACGTCATCCCTTAATCACGGCTGCTGCCCTCACTATTTTTTTCGGGCTCTTCTATTCGGCATGTACGGTGCGCGCCAGCAACCGCGCGCATACGCCCGCTGCTCCCCCGTGTCAACAGTGGGCCAGCCCAAATAGCTCATGTTCGGTTTTGGGATCAAGTTTTTTGTTATTTATTTCAGTTTTTTTCCTTTTCTTTTTTCTTTATCTTTTAAATTTCTTTTTTTCTTTTTCTAATTTAATTTTTTCCGTTCTCATTCTTTCCAAATTTCACGAAAATTTCTGAAATTCGGGAACATCTTTTTTCAAGTCAGTTAACAGTTTTTCAAAATCCGAACATTTCTTCAAAACATTTCGATCAATTTATGAAAAACTTCATCTTTTCCGGAAATTCGACACATTTTTTAAATCCACCTTGAATATTTTTTGCAAATCCATGAACAGTTATTCCAAATCTTGAACATTTTTTGAACCTTCGAACATCTTTTCGAAATGGCATACATTTTTTTGAACTCGTGAACAAGTTTTTTTGCACATGCTATCATTTTTTTTAAATTCGAGATTCTTTCTTGAAATTTAGAAAACATTTTTTCTTTTTCACACATTTTTTTCATGAATATTTTCTTAATTTTTTGAAAATTTTAGGAAAATTTGTGAACAATTTTGAAAATTTTGTTCGCAATCATGCCACCTATGAAGTAATGCATATTCTTTATCACTTTTCTGAACAGAAATGACACTACTATATTGTTAAAAGAACTGCATATTTTTCCTAGCTATACAATCATGCCACATTATCAAGTAATGCATGTAAGTTATCGATAATTCGGAATGGTGCCTGAGCTCGTCCGCAGCTGGTGAATAGTAAAAGAAAAGGTTGCAGAAAAATTCCAAAAAAATATGATTTTTTTTGCATACAAGATTCTTAAGTGCGTGCAAAAAATCGTAGGTAAACGATATTAGAGGACCTCATGCCAGAAAAGACAAAATCAGACATGAACAGTGTCGCATGCTCATCTACCTCCAAGGTCTCTTCAGCAATTTAGCCGGGAGCATCTACACCTGGGTGCAGAATAGCCACACTCATAAGTTCTATGCTATATTTTTTGTATATCCATGTAGCTCTGGCATGCGAGATTAATTATTTTGGACTAAGTCGTGTCTCTCATGGACACGATCTATGTTTTGGGCATTTTGAGCATACCTATGTAGTTGATGTTTCACTTTTCTTCTATAAATGACGCTCGTCTAACTACTCCCTCCGTCAGAAAATACTTGTCATCAAAATGGATAAAAAGAGATGTATCTAAAACTAAAATACATCTAGATGCATCCCCTTTTATCCATTTTGATAACAAGTATTTCCGGATGGAGGGAGTACAATCTAATTTCTCTCTCTCTCTCTCTCTCTCTCTCTCTCTCTCTCTCTCTCTCTCTCTCTCTCTCTCTCTTATACATGCTTTTGATATATACTCTTTTTTTAAAGTGTACATCAGGAAATACTCTTACGCTTTATTTTCATTAGTTATAGTGGTTTATGTAGCCCCTTATAATGCATTTATCTTAACAAGATTACCAAAGCAACACACAGTTCAGCATCGAATATTCCCGGTTTTCTCGCCCAAAAATCTAGGCTCTTGTAAGGTAACTGGGCTTTCCACCCAGTATCCAGGGATTGTTAATCAGAACAGAAAAGGTGTAGAATAATCGTGTTATTTGTAGGGCGTCCCATGCCTATACTAGACACTATTTGGTTAGAAGCACAGTAGAAGCGCAGTGGATAGCTGCAGATCTATCTAAACATTTGGTAGACGCTTTAGCTATGAGATGGCTGCCATCAAGTTAAAATCAATGTTTGCTCCGATCCTGATTATTAATCGTGGTGGAAAGCTATGAAAAGAAGCTGCATAGGCATTGCCTCATTTATATGGGTCGGTGAGCGTAGATGAGCGTAGGTTGACCTAGGTCCATTGGCTCAGAATAAAGTAATCTTGTGGTGTAGGGACAATGGAAATCTCAGTGCTAAGATGCTTTAATTTAATGTTGTCTACATCTAATAGGAAGAATACAACAAGATGTACTTTTTGAATATTAAGTGACACAAAAGGATGGATTACAAATTACTTTCGAGGTTCTGAGAAGAACTTATCAGGGTGCAACACTATGGGCGGCAGCTAATAGAAAAATACCAAATGAAGATCTTGATCCTTAAAGGCATCTTTAGTTTCATATGAAATTCTTGTGGAAGTTGGATTTTGAATACACAAATCGGAGTATATAGATATGACAGAAAACGGATGTATATATGGTGGCTTCAGACTACCTGATGTATTATTTTTGTAAGGTCTTTATGAATAATTAAGAAAATGGCTGAATGCATTGCCGAGATGCAGAGGCGGAGGTCATCCTCCTTTTTGAAGAAAAAGTACTGAGATTTAATTGCTGATTGCTACGAACTCACTCGTCAGCGTAGAACTTCAGATCGAATGTGCAAAGTTACACACACATCTAATGTTCACTGTTTACATACCAAATGCGGTTTGTTCGTGATCAGAACCAGGGGACACGACACAAGCACTGTGTAGCGGTGGATTTGGTTTACTCGGGTAGGGTCTCGTCCTTGGACACAAATCGCCATTTCTCAACTCATCACCTTCAATCCCTGATTACACATCTGTGCTGCTGCTCAATGGGAAAATCTGGTCGGTGTCTACATGGCCTGCCATGGGAGATAAGTCTGGACCTGGGCATGGGGGTGGCCGTGCAAGTGGGAGCCAAGGAAGCGGTAGATACAGTTGTTCCGTCATCTCGCGCTGCCGCAAGAAGCAGTGAGCTCGAATGCCCGCTTGAGAAGACCGCAGCAAGCTGTCCGCCTTCGATTTCAAGGCGCTGCCGCCCAAGTGATAGGGGGGAGGAGAGATGAGTTGTTCCGTTGGGTTCGGGTGGCCTCCAGAGTCGCCCTAGTGAGCGACCCGGGAGGTGGTTACGGTATTTTTTTACTTGATGATTTTAGAACTTTCTAAACTTACACAAGATTTCCTTCAAAATAATCTAACATCCCGTTTGTGTAGAATTTTCAATTCGCCAAAAGGGCAACTGAATACATTGCACGAGCATACGATCAGGCGACTAGCATGGCGGTCCTGACACGAGCAGTGAAACTTGTTGGAATAAGCCACGGCGTGTGTTGTCGGACTCGTCGGGCGCGTCGGGTGCGCGCGGGACGGGCGGGACACACTGGTAGCGTTGGGCTCGTCGGGTTCGTCGGGCGTGTCGGTGACGCGCGGGACGGACGGGACGTGTGGGATGCAGTAGCGTGGCGTGTGTGTAGTGTGTTTACTTGTAGCAGTTCCATGTGTGTAGCGTGGCTGTGTGCGCATGTGTGTGACGTGATAGTCAGCGGCGTGAGTTAGTTAGCCAGATGATCAGCAGGCTGTTAGCGGCGCCCGTTGGAGCTGGCCGCGTCGTCCATGTGGCGCGCGCGTCGTGCGTCCGTGCATGCATCGGATGGATGAGCTAGCTATTTGCATGGGCCAATCAAGTCAGTTTGGTAGTGCATGGATTAGTGGCCACGGCCGGGTCATGTGCGTCGTGGGCATGCAGATCATGCCCGCGCATGCAGCGCGACGGATGCGTGGGCGCTGCGTTTGGCCAAGGCTACAAAGCCGTCTTTGTAATCCAGTGAGTTTGGTACTTTGAAAGGAAAAGTAACGGGGCTGTGAAGCCGGGTAAAACTTCAGTGTACCGTGTCCTCCTCCTTCTTCTACCTCTAGCCACGAGAAAGAGAGCTGCAACAACAAAACTTGCAGTCTTCCAGCTGAGCGGGTGAAAGGCATGAGAACTTTCTTAGGTCGATGACCGCATGAAGCAGGTCGGAGAGACATGATCGCTAAAAATCCCCCTGGAGGAGAAGATGCTCGAGGATGAGAATAGAAGACACCCTACTACAGTCACGACCGCGAAGGTGGAGATACTCTCTCCGAACCGGCGAAACGTCTCAGGGTCAAGCCAGGTGCATCACAGCCGAGGCCTCCGGGCCACTGTCCCAGTCTACTGCTCATCCGTGCTACTGTTCTTAGCGTACTCGCCGATCATGACCTTATATATGGAGCACACCGACATATACGGGTGATGCGGATATTTTGTTTCCAGATGTGTCTCATTCCTATCATGGATATCCAAAACCCGTGTCCATCATCATATCTCCATCTTCCTCTCGAGTCTTCAGCCTCTTAATCGTTCTTGTTAGCTTCTAGCTAGCGGGCAAATTGACGAGTAAACTCCCTCCTGTGCTTGGTACGTTGGCTAGTTGTGATGGCAAGAGCATTTCTTCTCACACTACACTACCTACTATTCGTACCCATTAAGAAAAGAGCTGGGGGCTATCTTTGTAAAGAACGGAGGTCACCACATAGCATACATACCCGCACTACCTTTATCTACACTGAGAATGCAATCACTTCTGCCATTCCCTTGCTATAATGATTGATATTAACGGCCCTTGCTACTAGCATCAATAACGTAGGACATCTTGAAGAGATTATATAGTTGTTGGTAGATGAACATGCTACCAACAACCCAAAATTAAAATTACATATATCTGGTGTTAAAAATTAGATTACAAATCTCAAAATCCATGCCCTTCGATCATCTTCGCACCACTCCATCCCGGAGATATGTAGAGAGGGGGGGGGGGGGGGTTGGATTCCCTATGAAAATAATCTCATAGGGCACGGATTACTAGAAATTTATAGCTCCCACTATCTCCACCACACCGACGCCCTGCCACTACGCACCTCTTCTCATGTCAACCAACCTCACTATAAATTTATAGCTCCCACCATCTCCACCACACCGACGCTCCCACTAGAAATTTATAACTGTGGACCGTCATTGAGATTGGTCTTACCGATCTATGCAAGATGTCGGAGGCTGATGACATTCGCAAGTACACTCTACTCAACCTCACAGCGAAGGATGTCATCTGCTCCTGTTTGTCCCAAAATCAGTTCAGGAACGTCATGCATCTCAATCATGCAAAGCTAATCTGGGACCGGCTCTCCGAGGTCTACGAAGGTCATCGTACTCGTCATGATCCTTGGTTTGAGGATTTCAAGGATTCTCTCAAGGAGATGACTTTCGCATCTGAATCATCATCCTCTTCACCGTGCCTTATGGCAAAGGGTGCCAAGGTAACTGAATGCTACCTTTCTGAATCTAGTGATGATGAATCAGGTGATGAATTTGGCCCCAGCTATGTCAAACTTGCTTCCCTTGCCACTAAGCAACAAAGAGCTCTTGAAAAAGTTCAAAACATGCTAGATGAAAGCGATAATATGTTGGGTGAACAATTGGATCAAAATAAGGCTTTGACTGATAGTCTTCAAAAACTTCAGTCAAAGTTTGACAATCTTCAAAATCATCATAACTCTCTCTTAACTGATCATGAGAAGCTTTCGTATGAATTTCCTCAAAAAAGCAAGATCTTGAGACGTTAAAAGTGAGTTATGAAGATCTTCAGAAGGAAAATGATTTATTGCTTGCTCAACTGATCAGTTCCGCTCAGGAAGAATTTGTTCCACCATGTCTTAAATGCATTAAGCGTGAATCTGCTAACTCATCACCTGAATGTTCAAATGCTTCTATTGCTGCAAATTCTTCAACTATCTCTGTGGTCACAAATTCCTCATCTGAGGATACCACATGTATCACTGACGATAATGCAGGGCTGAAGGAATTGTATGTGACAGGCATTTACAGAAGCCTCAAAGGGCATCATACTCTTTGTGATGTGCTCAAAAAGCAGATCTTGAACAGGAACCCTAGGAAAGATGGCATTGCCTTTGAGAGGAAACTCAATGCTGATGGAACCTACTGGAAACCTGAGCAGTACCCCAAAACCTCATGGGTTGGTGCAAAAGGACCTCCTATAGATCCATGTAATTTATCTGGCTTTACTTCTGATTCTTCATATTCCTCTGATGAGTCATTTGGCTCCAACTATAAACTGTTTAAAAATCAGAATGGTGAAGTATTTGCTCGATATGTTGGAACTAACTGCAGGAACGGTCCCCTATGAAGAAAATCTGGCTTCCCAAAAATTGCCTTGAAAATCTTCAAGTGAATGTCATCATGACACCATCCATGAAGAATAGGAACCCCAGATCAAATTCTTCATATGGATCAAATTCTTCATATGGACCAAACTCTTCATATGGATCCAAGTCCTCATATGGACCAAATTCTTCACGTGGATCAAATTCCTCACATGGATCAAAATCCTCATATGAACATCATCGTGCTAACACTTCTGTTTTGCAGGGAAAGTCTAAGGGCCATGAATATGTGCATTATTCTTCAAACCATTATGTTCATAGGTCCTCGAAGAATTCCTCTGCTTATTCATATGCTTACCCTAACCACTCCTCTGTGAAACGAAGTGCACTGGCTTCTATGCCATCATTTTCTTATGGAGCTCGCAGAATGATGAACTCTTTGCCACCCCTCTAGATGTGGGTGGTGAAGAAAAAGAACTAATCTCTTATGCAGGGTCAGGTCTCTAGACGAACTTGATCGTCTGAAGAATTTGCTGGAGACCTGAATGTGCTTGAAAGGACGCAAGCTAAACATGAAGAAATGAATCATTCATTTCTCACGCCCTCATATTGCTATATTTGTTACTGTTGAAGAAATTGATATCATATTCTTCACTGATGAAGTATATGGGTCTGTAAGTCGCACTAATTCATCTGCAGGATGAACAACCCAAAGCTACTGAGTGGGTCCTCGACAGTGGATGTACAAATCACATGACTGGTGACAGAAGCTTGCTGATGGACACTGATTTGTCACCATCTCATCTGAAGTATATCACCTACGCTGACAAAGGCAAAAGCAAGGTATTGGGTCTAGGTAAGGTTGCAATCTCGAAGGATAAACACATGGACAAAGTCATGCTTGTCGAGTCCTTAGGATTCAATCTTATGTCAGTCTCAATGCTTTGTGATCTTGATTGGGTTGTTGTCCTCGGAAATTTCGCTGCCTTGTGCTAATGGAATCTGACAACTCCAAAGTCTTCGAAGGCTTTAGGAAAGGAGACTTGTATATTGTTGATTTCTCTGCAGGACCACAGCCTGCCACATGTCTACTCACAAAAGCTTCAGAATGCTGGTTATGGCATCCACGACTTGGTCATGCTGGGATGAGAAACTTGCATACACTCGCGAAGAAGAAGCACGTCATTGGCATCGAGGGTGTCAAATTCCTCAAAGATCATCTTTGTGGGGATTGCGAGGCTGGAAAGATCACTAGAGCCAAGCATCCCGCGAAAACTATCATGGCTACTTCTCATCCCTTTGAATTACTTCATATGGATTTATTTGGCCCTACTCATTATGCCACGTTCACTAGTTCTGCATCATTATATGGCTTTGTCATCGTTGATGAGTATTCTCGTTACACATGGGTGCATATCATCACTTACAAAAATGAAGTGCAGGAAGTCTTCAGACGATTTTCCTCAAGGGCTTCCACAAACTTCGTTGTGAAGATCAAGCATATCAGGAGTGATAATGGAACCGAGTTCAAAAACACTAGCCTCGATGGATATCTCGATATGATTGGTATTACTCACGAATTGTCTGCTTCCTATACTCCTCAGCAGAATGGCGTCATGGAGCGCAAGAACGTGACTCTTGTTGAGATGGCTCGCACTATGCTTGATGAATATAAGACAGCTGAGCGCTTCTGGCCTGAAGCAATTGATACTGCGTGACACATCATCAACAGGGTATATCTTTACAAATTCATCAAAAAGACCTCATACGAACTCCTCACTGACAAGAAACCCAATGTAAGTTATTTCAAAGTCTTTGGTGCTAAATACTGGATTAGAGATCCTCACCATCACTCTAAATTTGCACCAAAAGCACATGAGGATTTTATGCTTGGTTACGGAAAGGACTCGCACACCTACAGAGTCTTCAACACCGTTCACCACAAGGTTGTTGAAACTGTAGATGTGCGGTTCGATGAAACTAATGGCTCACAAAGAGAGCACCTACCTCCTGTGCTAGATGAAATGTCACCTGAGGAATCCATCAAGTTCAAAGCTATTGAGGATGCCATCCCTACCGAAGAAATTGCTGAAGCAATCATTCCTGATCGTGAAGAAAATCATGCTGGTGCTGCTGAAGAAACTGGTCCTGAAGAAACTGTTGGGCCTAAACAAAATCGTGAACCCGCACATCCTCGCATTGCAAATGAAGTGCATGTCGAGAAGATCATCGATGACATTCTTGCACCAGATCCCCTCACGCGCTCAAAAGCATCACATTTATCTAACTTTTGTGGGCATTTTGCTTTTGTCTCTATCACAGAGCCCACTAAAGTAGATGAAGCATTCATGGAATCTGAGTGGATTCATGCCATGCAAGATCTATTGCATCAATTCGAGCTAAACAATGTGTGGGAGCTTATCAATCGACCAGACCCACGCAAGCACAACATCATTAGTACCAAATGGATCTACCGCAACAAACAAGATGAAAATGGCCTCGTGGTGAGGAATAAGGCTCGCCTTGTAGCTCAAGGCTACACACAGGTTGAAGGAATTGATTTCGATGAAACTTTTGCACCTGTTGCTAGACTTGAGGCTATTCGCATATTGCTTGCTTATGCTAACCATCATAATATCATCTTACAACAAATGGATGTGAAAAGTGCATTCCTCAATGGTAAGCTTGAGGAAGAAGTATATGTTGCTCAACCACCAGGTTTTGAGGATCCAAAATTTCCAGATCACGTCTATAGACTCAACAAGGCCCTCTATGGCCTCAAGCAAGCACCTCGGGCGTGGTATGACACACTATAGGAATTCCTCATGAAGAAAGGCTTCAAACCCGGTTCACTTGACCCAACTCTTTTCACCAAATCATATGATGATGAATTACTTGTGTGCCAAATATATGTTGATGATATTATCTTTGTCTGTACTAGCCAACGTTACAGTGATGAATTTGCCTATATGATGAGTGAAGAATACCAAATGTCCATGATGGGAGAACTGAAATTCTTCTTAAGTCTTCAGATTCGTCAACAATACAATAGCATATTCATATCTCAGGGGAAATACCTTAAGGATGTATTGAGGAAATTCGGCATGCAAGACTGCAAAGGCGTCAAAATTCGGCATGCAAGACTTCGATCGAAAGGTATACCGTTCCATGATTGGCTCTTTATTGTACCTATGTGCATCGAGGCCGGATATTATGCTTAGTGTTTGCATGTGTGTCTGGTTTCAAGCTACACCGAAGGAATCACACCATAAGGTTGTGAAGCATATTCTTCGATATCTAGCTCACACACAAACACTTGGATTATGGTATCCCAAGGGCTCTTCCTTTGATCTCATTGGATATTCAGACTCTGACTATGATGGCGATTGATGTGTATGACACAACCTTCTTCTTGTAGACGTTGTTGGGCCTCCAAGTGCATAGGTTTGTAGGACAGTAGCAAATTTTTCTCAAGTGGATGACCTAAGGTTTATCAATCTGTAGGAGGCGTAGGATGAAGATGGTCTCTCTAACAAAGACTCTCTTGTGTCCCCAACACACCCAATACAATGGTAAATTGTATAGGTGCACTAGTTCGGTGAAGAGATGGTGATACAAGTGCAATATGGATGGTAGATATAGGTTTTTGTAATCTGAAAATATAAAAACAGCAAGGTAACTAATGATAATAGTGATCGTAAACGGTTTGCAATGATAGGAAACAAGGCCTAAGGTTCATACTTTCACTAGTGCAAGTTCTCTCAACAATAATAACATAATTGAATCATATAACTATCCCTCAACATGCAACAAAGAGTCACTCCAAAGACATTAATAGCGGAGAACAAACGAAGAGATTATGGTAGGGTACGAAACCAGCTCAAAGTTATCCTTTCTGTTCTATCTATTCAAGAGTCCGTAGTAAAATAACATGAAGCTATTCTTTCCGTTCAATCTATCATAGAGTTCATACTAGAATAACACCTTAAGACATAAATCAACCAAAACTCTAATGTCACCTAGATACTCCATTGTCACCTCAAGTATCTGTGGGCATGATTATACGATATGCATCACACAATCTCAAATTCATCTATTCAACCAACACAAAGTACTTCAAAGAGTGCCCCAAAGTTTCTACCGGAGAGTCAAGACGAAAACGTGTGCCAACCCCTATGCATAGGTTCATGGGCGGAACCCGCAAGTTGATCACCAAAACATACATCAAGTGGATCACGTGATAACCCATTGTCACCACAGATAAGCACGTCAAGACATACATCAAGTGTTCTCAAATCCTTAAAGACTCAATCTGATAAGATAACTTCAAGAGGAAAACTCAATTCATCACAAGAGAGTAGAGGGGGAGAAACATCATAAGATCCAACTATAATAGCAAAGCTCGCGATACATCAAGATCGTGCCATAGAGAGAACACAAGAGAGAGAGATCAAACACATAGCTACTGGTACATACCCTCAGCCCCGAGGGTGAACTACTCCCTCCTTGTCATGGAGAGCGTCGGGATGATGAAGATGGCCACCGGTGAGGAATCCCCCCTCCGGCAGGGTGCCAGAACGGGCTCCCGAGAGGATTTTGGTGGCTACAAAGGCTTGCGGCGGTGGAACTCCCGATATATCTTCGTCTTCGGTGTTTTTAGGGTATATGGGAATATATAGGCGAAACAAGTCGGTCGGGGGAGCCTCAAGGGGCCCACGAGGGTGGAGGGCGCGCCCAAGGGGGTGGGTGCGCCCCCTATCTCGTGGCCTCCTCGACACTTCCCTGGCTTGCACTCCAAGTTCCCTGGATTGCTTCCGTTCCAAAAATAACGCTCCCGAAGGTTTCATTCCGTTTGGACTCCTTTGATATTCCTTTTCTTCCAAACACTGAAATAGGCAAGGAAACAGCAATATGGGTTGGGCCTCCGGTTAATAGGTTAGTCCCAAAAGTAATATAAAAGTGTATAATAAAGCCCGTAATCATTCAAAACAGATAATAAAATATCATGAATGCTTCATAAATTATAGAAACGTTGGAGACGTATCAGCAATCGGGTGGACCGCAAGTCAACATCTGGCACATGTCATTTCCTTGGACGATCCTTGGTTTGTTGGTCCTCGAAGAAGCAGAACTGCGTATCACTCTCCACTGCAGAAGCTGAGTACGTTGCTGCAGGATCTTGTTGTGGTTAATTACTATGGATGAAGCAAACACTCAAGGACTATGACATCAATGTGAAGAATGTGCCTCTCTACTGCGACAATGAGAGCTCTATCAAGATTGCTCATAACCCAGATCAGCACTCGAAAACAAGCACATCCAGATTCGTCATCATTTTCTCCGTGATCATGTGTTGAAGGGCGACATCTCCATCGACCACGCAAGCAATGAAGACCAGCTGGCCGATATCTTCACTAAGCCCTTGGATGATAAGAAATTTAGCAAGTTGCGGTGTGAGCTAAATATCCAAGAATCTTCGAATGTTCTTTGAAAAGGACACACATCCTAACACTTAAGCTGACTTGATGACTTAGATGTGCAACACACGAAGTAACGTTTTTCTTCAATCAATGAAGACTAACTCTCTAAGTGTGAAGAAATTAATAAAGAAATTGATTCTCAGAACCCTACGAGAATTGTACGCGCTGTCTGAAATCAGCCTTCTTATACGGTGGGTTACGCCACCAACCAAAGTTGAAAATCTTCAATTTGAGTTTTTTCTTCGTTTTTAAAATTCCTCAGTTTTTCATATTCTTCAACTTTGCATTTTCTTCACTCTTTCCATCGTTGTTCTTCATTTAAACTTCCAAATCTACACTTCTAGTTCGCCGTGTTCTTCGTCAAGGGTAATTAAAAGTTACTTTTACCGCATTTATTTTACTCATGATTTTCATCAAATCCTCAAAAGGTGTTTAATCTTCGATCTCCACACTCTAAACACCTAGCACAAATCTTCAGTTTTTGATCTGTTTCTCTAAGTGACGTTTTTCTTCATGATTCTTCAATTGTGTGAATCTCACGATCCTCACAACTCTGGAACCAAAGACAAAGAACGCTTAGTTAAATTCTTCAAGACACATCGGGTCAATTCCCTCAAACTTCATCAAATTTTACAAAACCTACTAAGAACGCATATGACCTCTCCAAATTCTTCGCACCTATACTTTATTCACAGGTACTCATGTCAGCTGCTGAATCACTAGGTTCTCATCAACTTAACTCATTTGCAACATTCCTCGAAGAAAAGATGCATACTTCTTCAGAGAACTCAATTGTGCAAATTCCTCAACTGAAGAAAATGGCTGACGGTAAACATCCTCAGAAAGGAGGAAAGAGGCTTGACGTAAACACTACCTTTGAGATCCCTGAGGATATCTATGCAGGGTACTGCACGCCTGATGAGGCAAAACATGGCAAGGAAACGAAGACTGAGCGCAAAGTGCGCATTCAGAGGATCGAAAGGAGATGGGCTAGAGAGTGGAGGGAGTACAGATATGTTACTCCCAAGTACATGAAGAAATTCATTCTCAATCCACCGTGCTCAAGACGTCATCTAGCATCTGGCCAGCTAGCTGATCCAACAAGCCTTAAACGTGGTGAGGATTATGTTGATGAATGGGCTAGGCGGCAAGCAAAGTTGGCCAAGCAGGCCAAAGAAGCAGTGAATAAATTCAATGAAGATTTTGCTGCTGCCGCTGCCACTGCTGAAGCTTCTTCAAGTAAGAAGGCCATGCCTAAGAAGCTAGCAAAGAAACCACCAAGTTCCTCTACCATGCCGTCACGGCCAAGTTCCTCTGCAATGCCCTCACGGCCAATTTCCTTAGTGCAACCGAGGCAAATTCCTCAAGCTGCACCAATTCCCCGGGCTTCAAAACCCTCAGCTCCTCCGGTAAAGTCCTCAGCACCCGTGCATCTCGCCACGTGCCAAAGGACCACAGGCATATCTATTGCCTCAGGAGCTTCAGCGAGTTCTTCTACTCACCCTTCTTCAACCGGTCCCACTCTGCTGAAGACCAAGGCCAGTGCTGGACGAGGCACTAGACCAAGTCCTCACAAGAAGCAGGTGGTCTTTCAAACTCAATCTGATGATGATGAGACTGATGATGATGAACTTGCCAATATCATCAAAGACAGACAGCAGAGGGCCGCTAGAGCCAAAGGGAGTGATGTGCCCCTTCTAATCGATCTGAAGAAAATGCTTGATTTCATCGACCTATGGCACAAGGATCCAAATGCTCCAATGCCACAGTTGTGCCTCACTCATGGACAAAGTCATGTTTTGACTGCGTTCATCACTGAAGAAAAATGGAAGTTTGACCAAGCAAGGTCATATCAGGAAAGCTCAGTACAAGAAACATCGCAACTTAAAGGACAATGTCCGCAATCTTTCGCCTGAGCAGCTCCTTGCACTGCAAGCTAAAACCAATAAGCTCAGCGAAGATTTTGAAGCCTACAAGGCCGACTGGAAGGGCGCCAAGGTCAGATTCGTCAACCTGACAAAGACATTCACTTCAAGTGATGCTGCCCCTGTGCGCATTGAAGTTACTCAGGCTGAAGCATCTGCTCAAGCCACTGAAGGAATTGCCAGCACTGCTGATGAATTTCAGGCTGCTGATGAAACTGCAAGCACCAGGGCTGCTGAAGAAATTCCAGCCTCTTAAGAAACTGCCAGGGCAACCACTAGTGTTGCGCCTGAAGAAATGTCAGGCCAGTTGAAGACTCTATCACTGCGCCTAAAGAAACTGCTCAATACAGGCCAGCTGCACCAGTTGTGCCTGAAAAAATTGATCCCACTGCCACTGCTCCGCCTACACCAACACCAAGTCCGATTCTTCCTTCTGCTCTAGAAGTGAAGAAAACCAAAGCTGCGGAGCGTGCTGCTTTGAAGAAGAGGAAGGCATCAGCTGCTTCAGAATCTTCAGCCCCCAAGAAGGTGAAGATTTTGACAAGTTCACTGGAGAATCCCATTGATGTTGTTCCTCTCGCTAGCATGCCATCCAAGGAACTTGTTCCTCATGGCGAAGAATATCATATTCCCGAAGAATCTACAGAAGAAGATCCCTCTGTTGCTTCCATAGAGCAGATGGATGAAGAAATTGAGGTTGAAGCTTTCACCTCAACCCCTTAGGTATCATTGCCAACGCCTCAGTTCACTGCTGAAGAGGCCAACGTTGAAGAAACGGAAGTGGATGAGAATGTGGACATTGGCTGCACCACTCCCGTGATGAATGATGATTTTTCTTGAAAAAATGTGAACACTTGGAAATGTCGAATATTTCCTTAAAAATAAATACTTTATGAAACTCCATATTTTTTTGAAAAAAACTAAATATTTTTTGAAAAATGTGTAGATTTTTTGGGATTCCTTAAGTTTCGTAAAAAAATGTGAACTGCTTACAAAATGCAAATAAAAGTTGAAAATTCTACAAACGTGGAAAAGTTTCAGGAAAACACGATTTTCAAAAAGACCACAAACATTTTTTAAAACTTTGAACAAATTTTGGAAAAATAAAACTTCTTTTGAAATTTGTGGAAAAAATGATAATAGGACTACTATTTAACTTCTGATATTTTATTAAGCATGTCCATTTTTTATATTCCCATTTTTTTTAAACGAACACAATGTGACAATACAAAGACTTTTTGAATTTCGAATGGAATTTTAATAGCATGTACATGTTTTTTACATTTCAAACAATTTAGGAAACGCGAACATTCTTTTGAAATTGCAAACAGATTTAGAAATTCCCTACAGGGCCGGGGCCTAAGAACTCTTTTTCTTCTATAAATTTGGTTATTCTTCTCTTTTTTCGTTAATTCATTTGTCACCCTTTTTGAATTTTATTTTTCTTTTTGAAACCTAGTCAAAAAATTGAAATATTGTTTCAATACCAAAATAACTATTTTAAGCAAATGTTTAAATTATGGTTTTAATTTTTTTCATATTTTTTCCATGAACTACTATGACCAATTCAAGGTGAGATGCCAAATTGCTTGAGTTTTCGATAATTTCTACAATTTCTGAGTTTTCTTGGTGAAAAATGACCTATAAATAGCTGGACATGATGCAACTTGCATATTGTGTCGGAAATCGTGCAAACCTGGCCTGGATGTGTATCATGGGCATGTCCGCCTCGCAAAAGTTGGGATCATTTCATGCATGTACAAAAATAGACCATGTTCAACGGAGGGTGTTCCAGTAAGCTACAAGAGTCCGTTTGAGAGCGGGGCTTTTATCGGCATCAATCAAATGATCCAATTTTTCCATGAGCTTACATGACCAACTCAAGGTGTACCATGCTAAGTTCTTTGAGTTTTTGATAATTCATGCATTTTCTGAAGTTTTCTTGGTGAAAATGAGAGATAAATGGCCGAGCATGAACAACTTGCATACGGTGTCGGACATCGTTCACATCTGGTATAAATATCTATCATAAGCAAGCCCACCTACGGGCAAAACTTGGCGTCATTTTAAGAATGTCCAAAACTAGAACATGTACAACGGAGGGTGTACGGGAAGCCAGACTGCTCTGTCTTAGTGCACGTTATTTCCTGACATCCTTCAAATGGATCCAATTTTTTCCATGTCCTTGTATGACCAATTTGAGGCACCATGGAAGTTGTTTTGGTTTTTAAATTGTTTTGCATTTCTGGTGTTTTCTCGGTGAAAAATGGTCGATAAATGGCCAGAGGTGGCACATCTTGCATACGGTGTCAGAAATCCTTCAAACCTGGCAGACATGCATACCATGGGCATGCCCACATTTCAGAAAAAGTGGGGTCATTTTATTTATGTAGAAAAACATACTGTGTTCAACATAGGGTGTCCGGTAGGCTAGAAGGGTCCGTATGAGAGCATGTTTTTTCGGGCATCATCAAATGAACCTAATTTTATTCCATGAGCTTACATGATAATTCTTGAAGTTTCTATAGTTTTGTTGGTGAAAAATGATTGATAAATGGACGTACATGATGCAACTTACACATGGTGTCAGAAATAATTCAAGCCTGTCATGGATACCTGCCATGGGCATGTCCACCTGCGGGATAAATTAGGGGTCATTTCATTTATGTCCAAAAATAGACAATGTTTCACGTTGGGTGTCCCGGTAGGCCAGAAAGGTCCATATCCATAATCCAAGAAAACCGTCAGTTGAGAGAAGTGTGCCACACTAGGGCAGACTGGTGCATTCGTGAGCATGTAATTTTTCCTAATTAGAATGCTTCTTATTTGCAATTTTCGTCATTATCAATCAACATGAATATTTTATATGTCCTAGCCATTTCTTGAAATTTGTCAACAATTTTGGATACTTCCATTATTTGTAATTTTCGTCATTATCAATCAACATGAAATATTTTTGCAATGCAAACATTTCTTAAATTTGTGAAAAGTTCACGCATTTGAAAAAACAGGAAAAATAAGAGCAATACTTAAAAAAAATTGTAATGCAAATATTTCTTAAATTTGCGAAAAGTTCACGCATTTGTGATCACTTGGAGGATGTGGGACTCCCAGAATTAGTCTTAACGATAGCTTGGTATATATGGTGGGAGAGACGACAGTGTGTTCGCATTGAACATGTACAACCTCCTCACCGTTCAGCTATGGCCATTGGTTCTCTTGTTGCGAATTATGCACGTGCGAGGAAGAAGAATGTGACCAGAATGAGACATGGCTGGATGTGCCTTGAAAATCAATGTACATGCCGCTTTCAATGTGGATGAAGGAAGAGGAAGCACCGGTGTGTTTGTCAGGGATTCTCGTGGGAAGTTTGTGGCGGCATCATGTCTGTGCATTCCCTTTGTGCCTGACGCAATGACTGCGGAGGCCTTTTGCTCTGAGAGAAGGGATGGGCCTTGCCAAACAACTTGGTCTTAATAAATTTATTTTGCAATCTGACAACATCCAGGTAAATAGAGACTATGATTGAAGGAGGTAATTCAGCTACAGCTGCCGCTGCTATTTTCTTCGACTGTACCCAGCTTGCAACAGGTTTTGCTAGTATCAGCTATGAAGATTGTGTTAGAAAAAGTAATGAAGTTGCTCACTTGCTGGCCAGGAATGGTTTTGTAAACTTTGAAACCCATGTGTGGGATGGTGACCCACCTAGCTTCATCCTACCAGCACCGATAGTCGATGTAACTGTTTTTGAAATTCAATAAACATAGCCGAATGGCATTGCCTCAAGAAAAAAAAGGAAGCATGTAGCAATATTGTCAGAAACATATGTAATTTGCTAGTATGACAGTACATGAGAAGCATTACGTGTGCAATTGTTCCAACCTTTTTGCAACATATGTATTTGTAAGACGGCATTATGCTTCGTCATCATACACTGCTCATCCGCTTCGACGGCAGTGGCATCATGCCAACTTGGGAGCTGCACAACAGTCCTTGGTGTGCCGATGCAAAGGGAATAGTCCCAGGAAGCTTGCATATTTTGTGTCTACACAATACATGGTTAGTGCTTCACATTCGTCTTGGAAGCATGTCCTCAATTCGATAGAAGAAAACTTTATATTTCTTAGGAAACACCTCATATTTTGTTTATTTCACATTCACTTTGGAAGCATATCCTTGATCCATTGTGTTGATTATATTGATTATTAGGAAAGACAAGATAAATTAGGATTTGTTCTCACTTGTCTTCTACTCCAAGTTTATCATTGTACTCCTATATATATGCCCACGAGGATCAAGCAATACAAACAAGTATTCAACAAATCCATCTCTCTCCCTTCTAACATGGTATCAGTCTAACCAATCCAATCCTAGCCGCCGCTCGTCGCTTCCGCTCCGCGCCGCCCTCAGGGCGGTCAACCTCCATGACCCCCGTCGGGAGCCGTGCCGCCCCTACTTACGGTTCGTTCGCCGGCTGTGTTGACCGGCTGCCCTAGAGAGTCTTTTTCCTGAGCCCTTGCTCCAGGTTTTTGTTTTTCGCTCTCTCACTGGTCGTTTTGATCGGCATTTTCTTTTTTGGTTTTCCGATCTATGCTTGACCGGTTTGTGTATCCCACCGCTGCCGTTGACCCCCGTGAGTCTCTACTCCGACACCGGCGCGACCGCCCGGCTTCTTCGCCGACCCAGCGGCCTTGCGCGACAGGCGGCCCCTCACCGCCATCCGTGCGCCGGTCCTCTCTCTACGCCGGCCGTCACCGCGCTTTCCGACCGGGACACCTACATCGCTTCTACCCAACGGCCTCGCGCCATGCGGCGGCCCATCACAGACGTCCTTCACGCGTCAGCCCGCCCGTCGATCTACGCCGTGCCTGTATGGCCGCCCTGCCGACCGTCGTCGCCGGCTTCATCTCGGACTCTGCCGCCACCCCGCCTCCACCGAGCGGCGTCCCTGACCTCGCGCGCGATCGGAATTATCACCCGCCCATCGCCGTGAACTGCCTCATCTACGTCGTGTGACCGACCTGGCCCGTCGGATGCGCGCACCTTTGTAGGCCGTGTGAAGATCGTCCCTGAGTTCAGCGCGTCCTTCACCGATCGAGCAACAGGCTGCCGCTGCGTCGCCCCGTCGGGCCGCAGCGCCGCCTCCCCATGGTTCTCCTCGCGGCTGCATCCACTCGTGCACCGTCACTGCGTCGCCCCTTCGGGTCGTAGTGCAACGATACACGGTCCCTGCCGCCGCCTCGAGGCCGTCCCCGCAGTTGCACCGTCCCACGCTCCGCCGCCCCTTTGGGCTGTAGCGCCGCGGCCCGCGATCCCCGTTGCCGCCCGAGGTCTTCCTATCGTCGCCCCAACCCGCATGATGCCGCCGCGTCGCCCGTTCGGGCTGTTGCGCCACGGCCCACGGTACACTCCGTCGTCACCGCGTGTCAACCTCCCGTGATATGTGCCACGCCATCTCCTTCCGCACAGGAACGCCACGCTCCGCGCCAGCCTTCGTCACGCTGTCGGGTTCTTCGTCTACTTCGAGCATCATTGCCGCACTTCTAACCTAGTCGCCGCCGCCGTCAGGGCATCGCAGCCGCTCTTCTTCGGTCGCTGTTGCGACTACCCCCGTAGTCGTTGCCGCTGCACGTCCAACCCCTTCGCCTTCGTCCAGCACCAGCACGTCGCCAGCATCGCCATCATCTACCCCGACCACTTCATCTACTCCGAGAACCGCATGCGAAATCGGCCCCGTTCCGATTGGCACCGCAATCATCGTTGAGTCCTTCTCTGCTGTCTCCGACTTCTACGACATGCCATACAACTCGTGCATGTACCAGTCTACACATGCCCGGTGCTGGCGACACCGATGCGCGCCTTCGTCCACGACGTGTCCCCGGGCTTGGCAAGCCTGGTGCGGCGCTTCGTCAACTTCGTCTTCGTCCGCCTACGCATGACCGATGCTGACAACACTGACGTGTGCCTTCGTCTACGACGTGTCCCCGGGTTTAGCAAACCCGGCGCGACGCCATCAACATCGTCTTCTTCCGGCGCACCACTGCGCCCATGCTAACCCGGCGCCCCATTGCACCCGCGACTCCACGGCGACATCCTCGACACCAGCTACCTCAACTCGACATCGACCACGGCATTCTTCGCACGGCTACCTCGACCACGGCTACACCACCCATGCTCTCGACTACATCGACAAATAGCACAAAGGGCTACCGCCTTGCTTGAGCAACCTCGTCGGTTTCCACTCCAGCCACAACTTCCACGATGAATCGACCGCTATGACTATGGGTGGGTGTCCGTCAGCTTATCTTCGGATTCTTCTCCAATCTTACCGTCGGCGTCGCTACCGTTGTGACTGCGGGCGGATGTTGAGTATATTGATTATTAGGAAAGGCGAGATAGACTAGGATTTGTTTTGACTTGTCTTGTACTATATATATATATATATATATATATATATATATATATATATATATATATATATATATATATATATATATATATATATATATATATATATATATATATATATATATATATATATATATATACCCACGACGCTCAAGCAATACAAACAAATATTCCACCAATCCATCTCTCTCCCTTCTAACAGATAGAAGCAAATTTATACTTAGGAAACACCTCATATTTTGTTTGAAGCACATGTAATTATTGTGTAAGTGAAAACATTCTTTTTTTATCAGAATAAATTTCTGTATTACATGAAGAAGTTCAATCATACATGCAAAATATATTATGTTTCTTTATTCCTTGAAAAAAAATTACGTCTCCTTGGAAACAAATTATCTCGGTTCATATTTCATAAGACCCAACTATCGTGGTAGTAATGTTGCAGCGCTGGAAGCAAATCAGTGAGAATGTAGTTTGGATGCATCAGGGCATGATATGGACGTAAGGAAAGCTAGTGATCGAGATGTTAGGAAAAATTGAGCGTGCTACCTATATTTCCTTTTTCATGCATCAGTTACGCCATTTCTCCTTTTTCATGGGAGCAATTATTAGGAAGCACGCTAACTCTATATAGGCTACACAATCGAACACCTCCTTTTCATCCACTCGTAGAAAAGAGGGCTTTGGTCTAGATCGGGTTAGCCCATTAGTCCCGATTCAGTCCAGAACCGGGACCCATGGGGGCATTGGTCCCGGTTCGTGAGCCCAGGGGGCCGGCCAGGCCACGTGGGCCATTTGTCCCGGTTCGTCTGGACCTTTTAGTCCCGGTTGGTGCCACGAACCGGGAGTAAAGGTTGCGATGCCCATTAGTACCGGTTCGTGGCACCAACCGATACTAAAGGTTAGACCTTTAGTCCCGGTTCGAGCCACCAAATGGTACTAATGGGGTTTAAGGCATAAGTACCGGTTCATGGCACGAACTGGTACTAAAGGTCCCATTTTCAAACTCTACCCCCCCCCCCCCGGATCGCCTTTTCAGTTTTAAAAAAATAAAAGAAAATGATCGAAATATCAAAAAAATAAAAGAAAATAAGTTTCCCATGTTATATGTGGTCTAGTTGTTGGAAAATTTTGCAAATGTGAATTTCGACTTTATTCGCAAAATCTCTCTGAAATTTGTAAAATGGACATAACTTTTGCATACTAACTCGGATGAAAAAGTTTTTTATATAAAAAATCATCTACTCGAAAAGTTGCATCCGAATTTAACTGGGGAAACCCCGTTAAACATTTTCAAAATCCTCAAAAACCTAACAGAAAAAAAGTTACGAGGCTTTTAAGATCTAGAGGCAAAAAAAATTCAAAAAATTTCAAACTTACTAGTGGCGCACCGTGCGCCACTAGTAACAGAAAGAAAAATTAGTTTCGAATTTTTTTTGGAATTGTTTTTCAAAATATGATACATAATATGAAAAAGGAAAAAAGTTATGCTCAAATTTCAGTTTTTTTTGAATTTTTGTTAAACCTGGTCAAACTATGGTCAAACTACTTATTCAAGAAGTATTAGTGTTACTAGATAATTATTCAAGAATATTAGTGTTACTAAATAATTATTTCAGTTTTTTTGAATTTTGGTCAAATCTGGTCAAACTATGGTCAAACTGTGGTCAAACAATGGTCAAACTAATTATTCAAGAAATATTAGTGTTACTAAATATTAGTGTTATTTTTTAGAACAATAGTTTCAAACTCAAACAGTGAAATGTGTGACTTCATGCTCAAGCTAAATTCATGAGGTTAATAGGATTGACATCTTACTATTGTCAGGAAAACAACAAGTGCAGACTTGGAAACGAGGGGGAATAAAACCAGAAGTTAAGCGTGCTTAGGCTGGAGTAGTGAGAGGATGGGTGGCCGTCCGGGAAGTTAGATGATGAAGGGTGATTAGAGGTTAAATTGAGCAGTGACGAGGGGTGATTAGAGATGAGAGGTTAAAATAATTCAGAAATTTGAAAATAAAAAAAAATTCGAAAAAAATCAATTTTTTCAAAAAAAAATCATAAAATTTCCTTTAGTACCGGTTGGTGTTACCAATCAGGACTAAAGGTGGACCTCCAGGCAGCGACCACGTGGAGAGCCTTTAGTCCCGGTTCGTGTAAGAACCGGGACTAAAAGGGGAGGCTTTTGTAACGACTCTTTAGTCCCGGTTCCAGAACCGGGACTAAAGGCCCTTATGAACCGGGACTAAAAGCCCTTTTTCTACTACTGATCTAATCCAATGGTTGCGGACTAGTCTGATAAGAAGCACAGCACCAATAGTCTGATGCTTAGAGGTTCCTATCTAAAATTGCATTGTAGTGGTGCCTCATGATGCTGATACAGAGACATGAGAGGAAGGGTGAAGGTACTTAGGAGATTACTCGGGTTGCAACTACTCGACGAAAGCATCTGACATACATGTAGCCGGATGCTGCAGGTGGCAATTCTATGATGCCTTAAGACCTGCTGATGGGCAAGTGGAGGAGTAGTATAGACGGTCAATGTTTGTAGGAGTATTAGTTTTCCTTTTGGGGAAGTTATGAATGTACCCCTATACTAGTGTATCTTCTATCCTCACCATCCATTCTTACATCAAAGTTCGTAGAAGAAAACTTCTCTTTTTTGTTTCTCTCAAATTAAATAACATTTGCAGTTCAAACTTTGCAGATCAACAACACTCAAGTATTACCGTGTTCAGAAAAGTTTTCGGATTTTTTGAGCAACATAAATTTTTAAAAATGATAAAATTCATGCAAAATTTGAAATTTGACAAATTATGCTTCATCAAAAGTCAGAAACATTTTATACAACAAGTGACACTTCTGTATAGTTAATCTTCAAAGTTTCAAGCTTAAATATTCTCTAATTTGGAAGAAACAAAAAAGAGATTTTTTAAACAAAGATAGCATGAATCTTGACGCAAACGGAACGCTCTTAATGGTGCGTACACTGGTATGGGGGTACAAAAGATCCACAATTTGTTTTGGGTGTAATCTTGTCCAGCATACTAATCCACTCCAGTGGGGAGCCGGCGCCCTACCGGTGCCGGCACATCCGGTGACTGTGGCACTTTCAGACCTACAAACGGGCGGATCAGTGCACACCCTGGTGCTTCCCGAGACTGCGACACTTTTAGACAGACAAATGTGAAGTAGAGGTTCGACACCATGTGCATCATATCATTTCCATGCGTGGTAGCTACACAAAGATGGTTCATCCAACCCACAATAATGAGTCCAGTGGAGTTCATCTACATAGGTTCAGTTTTTCAATGAAGAACTGATAGGAATATAATCACACTGAAAGTATTGATCCAGGAAATGAAGAAACAGTGTAAAAATGTATATGGATCATCCCGATCCTCCGCATATCCAGCATCACCTGCCTAGACCCAGTGCACTGCGACTTCGAAGGAACCTAGTGCTCCACCTTCGACCGACAACCAGGCAATCGCTGTCCGGTCGGAGAACATTGTCTATGGAGTTAAGCATTAGCCGACCTGCGAATTAGCAGGAGTCTCCTGCCCAGTTACAATTTTTTTTCGCCTTTTCAACCGTACCTCGTCATCTACAGCCTTGCCTTCTGCGCACTGCACTGGCTTCGGCTGCAACAATGGGAACCAACTGTACTGCCAACCTAAATCTAAAACTGAACCGCACCTAACTTCCAGCGAGGAAGGCCACAATAACCTTGATGGCTGACGTGATGTAGGCTGATGAACCAGAAGACAGCTAGCCGCATCAAGGGCCCGATGTTTCTGGCAAGTCCAAATAGATCTCACCACGTTTTGGCGCGTGGCAAGGATTGTGTTCCCATATGCCTCTCATTTCCAGGAAATGTTGAACGCTCTAATTGTGTAATTGTCAGTTCTCTCTTAATCTGGAGACTCGAGTACGTCCCTCGTGATTACGAGTGCCTTGCATGTTTCCAACCGCTATCGCCCTGTTCGAGTTATTTACCCAAAACCACCACACTTGGGGCTAGAGTAACAGCTTGATACCAGATTTGAGCCAAGTCACAAAGAACCATCAAAATTGCGCCTAATGCGTAACGCGAAGCACTGATGCTGAAATTTGATCGTGAAAACAGCAAAACCGACAGGTGGGTCCCACCTGGCGAGCTGACGTGGCAAAGACCAAGCACAAAAAAAACTTTCACCAGCTGAGGTGGCAGATGAGATGTGGGCCCCACCTGTCATTGACTACATGGTCATCTTCGTCCCATCTCTATTTCTATGGAGCATTGCGTCGAGCAGCTTGTGAGCGGTCGAGCCCATGCGAACTGGGAGGTCCATGGCCATGGCAGCCGAGCCCTTTCTCAAGCTAGGCGTAGCCTAGCTCGACGTCCAGATCCTCCTCTCCCTTTCCCTTCGTGTGGAGCTCGCTCCCATCCTCCAGCCCCCTCCCCGTTGCCGTCCGAGAGCTGGCCGTCGACGCCGCTCCACACTAGTGTGGCCACCACCATAGTTTCGCCGAGACACGGTTTTCCTAGAGCTTTGCCTCGTCACCTCTGGTCATCCTTGACGACAAATACGAGCCAAGAAGCCGTAGAACGACCGAATCGACCGCATCTTCAACCTCGGAGCCGCCTGCCGTTGCCGTCGAATTCAACACCTTCAGAGCACCCCTGACCTCGCCGGCCTGCTCATCTGAATCGCCATGAGCTCCTCTCCTTTTAACCCTTTTTCCTGTTGTCAAATTCGTTCTGTAATTAATTCCTCCGCCATGCCGGAGAGCTCCGGCCGCCGTGCCTCTCTGCCGTCATTGTTTGAGCACAAATTGATTATGCCTGAGCACTGTACTGAGACCATGGAGCTCCAGAGATGCATCTAGCTGCTTAGCTCGCTCGCTTGCAAGCTATAACTCGGCGCTCATGCAAGCCCGAGCTCCGCTACCACGCAGCTCGCCGCCGTCAACGCCGCTAGACATCCTAGCATCTTACTGCCGGCGCGGCCGCCGCCGGCGGGCCCTTCCGTGTCGCCTCCCTTTCCTCTCGAAGTCCATCTCCTGCCAACGCGCCCGCATGCTTGCCTCTGCTCCGAATCAGCCACCGCAGGTGACTAAGTTTTTTTACCGGAGCCGGTACCTACCGGTCAAGCATCCGCCGTTGGTGTCATTTTGGAGATTTGTGCCCTTGTTTTGTTTATCACATAGATGAATGGTAATACATGAATACATGTACTTGCGTCAGACAGACATAGTCAGCTTTTATAGAGGAGAGAGAGAGAACGGTGCATGCATGCATTCTCTCACCCCATACACTGGCCATGCATTTTATTTTCATCCTCATATTTCTAATGATTCATATCTTTTGAACCAAATGTTCATTACTGAAGCTTCTTATATATTTGAATTCATGGGGTGAAGACCTTCCAAACAAGATCAATTTTGAATATATTTGAACTATCTTTTTCATATATATTTCAATTACATTTGAAATTAGTTTCATAAAACATAAAAATGTTTCACTAGTTCATAGAAGTGATTTATACGGTTTCGAACATGTCACAAACTGGAATATGGAAATCACAAACACAATGAAAGATCTTTCATATATTATGAAAAGAAATTTTAATAAATTTCTAATAATCAATTCTGCACTATTTTAACTGATTTGAAAACATCAATGTCACACATTTGAACACATAGGTTTCGGCCATTTCAAAGAACTGGCTTCGTACATTTCATAAAACTGATTTCATTCATTAAAAAACTTATTTTAGAAAACTAATTTCACTTATTTTAATATAATCATTACAAAGCAATTCACTCGTTCCAAGACTAGATTTCACTCACAAGATCAATTCACATATTTTAAACAACCTATTTCACTATTTTTCACACACAAGATTAAGCAAATTGACAAACATACCGAAATATGTTTCATATATTTGAAAAATACATGTTTCATATAATTCAAAGAAATAGTGGAATGACTAGATTTCACTCATTAAAAGAAACTAGTTTCGTATATTTTAAATAACCAATAACACATATTTTAAACAACCTGTTTCACTATTTTTCAAACACAAGATTAAGCAAATTGACAAACATGCCGAAATATGTTTCATATATTTAAGAAATACATGTTTCATAAAAATTGAGTGAAATATTTAGACAACAACTTAGACGTGTTTGAAATAATCAATTTTGCATATTTCAAATAACCTATGTCGCATATTTCACTATTTTATAATATTTCAATTATCTTTTAAATCGCTTTTTATAAAACATAAAATTGATCCGCTATTTCATAAAAGTGTTTTTGACTGTTTCGCTAATATCAGTTAAAAACCAATTTCACTCATTTCAAAAATCGATTTCACACATTTCATAAGACAGATTACTCTCATTTGCAAATATCAATTTCACTGCAAATTTATGAAATATATTGAAATGTATTGCGCTCATTAAAACTATCAGTTTCAAACACTGGAAAATTAGTTTCACAACAAAAAATGGTTTTAGTTCTCTTTTATTCAAATAACTTATTTCAATCATTTCAGAAAACACACTGCACTCATTTACAAAATATATATTTCACTAATTTCACTAGTTTCAGGAAACACATAACATTCATTTTCAGAAAACATATTACACTCATTTCACTAGTTTCCAAAATAATTATTTAACAAATTTGAAACAACAGATTTCACTGATTTGGAAAACTGATTTCACTCATTTCAAGAACTGGTTTCAATCATTTTGAAAATTGTAATTTGAAATGAGTGAAATTAATATTTTGACATGATTGAAATAGTAAAAATTAAACTAGTTTAAATATATTCAAGATTGGTCTCATTCTAAACATCTTATCTTCAAGAATTTGAATATACGAAAATTTTGAATAATAGAACAATGCTGTAAAAAATATTAGCCATCTAAAAATGCAAACAAAAATAAAATGCATGGACTTGTTTGAGAGAGAGGAGAGATGCTGCATGCATGCGTACATCCGCTATAAAAAGTACTGCCACTCCTGACATGGGCCCTATTCATCTGACGATGATTTGACTGTATACAAAAAATTAACTGCCTAAATACATGATTATACATATGAATGGGTCCCTTCTAGACACACATCGTAAAGCACGTGAACGGTGGATGGGTAGCCGGTAGCTACCAGCACCGGTAAAAGAGACTTTGTGCCACCGCAGGGCAGAGTAACAGAGGAGGAAGAAGAAGATAAAAGGAGTATAAGAGGATGAGTGGCTGACTGATGGGTCCCCCGTCCACCTCAGCGAGTCAAACATTGACTTGGATTAGTCTTTGCCACGTCGGCCCGACAGGCGGGACCCACCTATCGGTTTTGCTGTTTTCGCGGTCAAATTCCAGCATCAGTGCTCCGCGTTACGCATTAGGCTCAGAACTGGTGGTTCTTTGTGACTTGACTCAAATATGGTATCAAGTTGTTACCCTAGCCCCAAGTGTGGTGGTTTTGGGTAAATAACTCCCCTGTTCCAAGACTGAATTCTACTTTCTGGTTTATTGTTTGACTGCTGCAGTGCTGCTATGGAAGACAAACCTCGTATATATGATGTATCTATGTCGGCCTGACAAGGAAGTTGTGAACTTTTATAGTATATATAAAGTGAGACTAGTAAAGAAACGAAGTCATGAGAGCGTGCACGGAAAGCAGACGCGTTCATTCACTATATTTTTTATCAGTTTTGCTAAAGCACATAGATTCATTCACTCACCATTTTTATTTTGGATTGTGCATGTGGTGCGCATGAAAGTTTGTCTCTCACTCCAATTTCTTCTTTAATGACACTTGTTATTACCAACGACATTAATTAACTATATTCCTAAAATTAAGTACATTACAATCTGTATATCCGTGTGAATGATAAGTATGATTTTTTTATAGTGGCCCATGCACATAGATGAGCAACATCTTAGCCATCTACTCCCTCTCTTCCAAAATTCTTGTCTTAGATTTGTCAAAATACGGATGTTTCAAGTCACGTTTTAGTATTAGGTACATCCGTATCTAGACAAATCTAAGACAAGAATTTTGGGACGGAGGGAGTATTAATTTGTTTTTGGTAATTTATATCTATCTATTATATAGTAAAATCATAATACATGAACTATTTTCATGCACCAGTTAATCTAGATCATCTGAATTATTTTCATTGTTAAATCTTTGATTTATGGCTAAACTTATTCGGTTATTAGGAGATCGAGTGAAACATGTCCATAGATCTGGAGGATTGATGGTCACAGTTTATAGCCTAAGCGAATAGTGAGGTATTGCTCAGATCCAGGTGCATGGAGGCGGGTCCGCGCTGGAAGATTAGATCAAGTGTGTCGCCAACCTTCGGCAGCGACCATACCATAGTCATCGGAGAGGAGGGCGTTGAGATGTGATCCTGGGTGGGGATGGGCTCTAGGTAGTGGCAATCTCGTGGTTAGGGGGCGTGACATCGCGTCAGTCCTATGTTGGAATAATGTCCTACACATCCTATATTTGCTTTATCGGTGCGCTTAGCACTGACAGAAGGCGTGTGGAGGTGTGCCTCTAGCGGATTATTCTGGATCATGTTGGTTTTGTTCTTTGGTGGATCCATCTGCATTCGACCGATGCTCTTGTTATTTTGAATATTTCTTGGCCATTTTGGCGTTTTCTTCTTCACGTCGACGAATTGTTATGCACTGTCCTCAGCATCTTCTGGTCTACATTGTACGACTTCGTGGATGCTGCTTCTAGAAGCTTTGAGTTTAAACAAATATGCTTCGTTGAGACGAAGGCCCAGAAGCGACAACGAGCTTTGCTCATGGCATGCCAACGATGGATGAAGGAGGAAAAGACATAAGCACTCATAAGGACTTGTATGTACTTTACTTTTGATGTAAGCATATGTTTGTATGGACTTGGAGTACTTAATTTATGGCCTTAGGCCTTTGCAAAGAAAACAAATCGGCCATATGCAGTTTGATTTAACCATAAATTGGGAGCTGACATTACCGTTATCTGAACCTATGCATAATACGAACATACTACAACACGGCAAGGCCGCTGCATCTAATTGCACATGACTTACGGGAAGGTAATTTCAAAGTTGACCAATCAACCTGCGCTTAGTTCTAATAACTTGCGTCGGCATCTAAACATATACTGTAGTATACTACACCAGAACATGGTGGCAGACAAAATACTACATGCCAATGCCAAGCTCTACATAATAAACTGATTATTCAATATCCCAAAGTGTATACAAAAATTTCAAAATAAAACACGTGTAAGTTTCAACTAACTTCGCATGTTCAGGAAACTCATGTGAGTCACTGACTTCAAATATGAGAACACTAGATCGTCGAACACACATTGATCAGAGACACAGCTCGCAAGGCTGACTGCAAAACCAAAGCTTCAAGTCAAACTGCCGAGAGAAAAAGCAGCAACTGAAGACGATTCATAAGAACCAATGACTCTATGGGGTACCGCGCGGTGAACTCATCGGAGTGTAGATGCAGCTAACAGTCCCATACCACTTATGTCCCTCCTATCAACATATCTTGTGTATCCATCGAAAATATTGCATGGAACCATGGCTCCCTCGAACCTACGCTCGGAGCCACACATCTGAAGGCAGCTTTTGTTGGGATCTGTGTATGATGGGTGTGGCAATGCATGGCGGGAACCATCTCACGTTAATAAACCTACTAAAGGCTAGCAACGTTGGGAATAAAATAGTGAATCTGCCTCAAAAGGAACAAACATTGTCTCCCATGCACTTACACTGTTTACAATTGTTTAATACCTACTGAAATTTAGATGGCGCTGAATTCACCATAGACCTACAGAGCGTGAGCATCTGAAATTTGGCAGTATTAAATATTTGTTCAATATCTAATATTTTTGTTGCCTGCTAGAGTTCTAGTTATTGTGAAAGAAGGTTTACAGGATAAGCCACAGATTGTATTACACCCATACATGTAGCATACAAGAGAGCAGTAGCCGGAAGCAGTTAGCGCACGCAGTGGCGCACGCAGGCGCATGCATGGCGATGGAATCGGTCCATCCATGAGATTAGGCGCTACAGGTACAACGTTTACAAGAGGACGTGACAACACAAGTGTACAACTCAACAGCCCCCGCAGTCAGAAGTGAGCTGGGGAGAACATTCAGACTGGACCTAAACTCGTTGAACACGGCCGACGGCAGCCCCTTGGTGAAGATGTCCGCAAACTGCGAGCTCGTGGGTACATGAAGGACGCGAGCTTCTCCGAGAGCCACACGATCGCGAACGAAGTGCAGGTCGATCTCCACATGCTTGGTACGCTGGTGCTGTACAGGGTTGGAGGAGAGGTACATAGCGCTCACATTATCACAATATACAAGTGTGGCGCGCGCGGGAGGTCGATGGAGTTCCTGCAACAGTTGGCGCAGCCAACAGGACTCCGCCACACAGTTCGTGACCGCCCGGTACTCTGCCTCGGCACTGGAACGAGATACGGTGTGTTGCCACTTAGACAACCATGAGATAAGATTGGTGCCAAGGAACACACAGAAACCGGACGTGGATTTGCACGTATCGGGGCACCCGGCCCAATCAGCGTCAGAATAGGCGATGAGCTCATGGGAGGAGTTTTTGTAGAGCTGGAGACCGAAGTGAGAAGTGCCTTTTATGTAGCGGAGGATGCGTTTAACAAGCTGGAAGTGGGTGTCCAAAGGCGCATGCATGAAGAGGCAAACCTGTTGTACACCGTATGATATGTCCGGACGGGTGAGAGTAAGATACTGTAAAGCTCCGGCGAGGCTGCGATAAAGGGTTGAGTCGGCCATGGGAGAACCTCCGGAGGCAGAAAGTTTGGACTTGGTGTCGATGGGGGTGGAAATGGGGTTGCAATTCAGCATTTTCGCTCGCTCCAAGAGCTCTAGGGCATATTGTTCCTGAGAGAGAAAAAGACCACGCGGCGTGCGATGAACATTAATGCCAAGAAAATGGTGGAGCTCACCCAAGTCGCTCATGGAAAACTCATTCTTGAGAGAGGTGATGAGTGACGTGAGGAGGGATGTGGTGTTGGCGGTGAGAATAATGTCGTCGACATACAGTAACAAATATGCAACGCCGGAGTGTTGGTGGAGGATAAAGAGAGATGAATCACTCTTGGAAGCCACAAACCCGAGGGTGCGCAAGAAGTTTGTGAACCGGAGAAACCACGTCCGAGGAGCCTGTTTAAGACCATAGAGGGATTTGTTGAGACGGCAGACATGCGTGGGGCACGAAGGGTCAGCGAACCCCGAGGCTGCTGACAGTAAACCGTCTCGGCGAGCTGACCATGAAGAAAAGCATTCTTGACATCCAGTTGATGGAGAGGCCAAGAGTTGGCGGTGGCGATGCTGAGGATGACGCGGATGGTAGCGGGTTTGACGACGGGGGAGAAAGTTTCCCCGTAGTCGACGCCGGCTTGCTGAGTGAAACCACGCAATACCCAACGAGCTTTGTACCGTGCCAAGGACCCGTCGGGATGAAGCTTGTGACGGTAGATCCACTTGCCGGTCACCACATTGACACCTGCAGGACAAGGCACTAGAGAACAAGTGTCATTCTTGATTAGCGCAGAAAATTCATCATACATAGCATTGTGCCAATGGGGGTCTCGCAGAGCTACACGGTAGGAGGAGGGGATCGGGGAGACAGTGGTGGAAACCGAAAGGTTGTAGTCCTGCTTAGGCATAGAGTACCCCGATTTGCCGCGAGTGTGCATACGGTGAAGATTGACTGGTGGCTGGACGGCAATGGATCTAGGTGGTAGTGGGACAGCGCGCGGGGCGGAGGCACTAGGCCCGGCGGCAAGCGAGCGAGACGGGCGAGGCGTGGGTGAGCGAGGGGTGGCGCAGCGCATGCTCGCAGGCGAGGCAGGAGAGTAGGCAGGCGGGGTGGTTGGGCGTGCAGTTGTGGTGGCGGGGGAAGTACGTACGTGGGGAGTGCATGCAGGCGGGGATGCGCATGCAGGCGGGGACGTGCATGCGGGCGGAGAGCCCGAGGTGGAGGCAGCACTAGTTGGCAGGGCGCGAGGCCTGGGCGTAATTGGTGGATCGCCCGCCGGAACGGGAGCAGCGGGTGCGGAAGTACGTGGTAGAGGCTGGTGCGAGGTTGCCGGTGGGTAAAAATCAAGCTGAATCTGGCCGCCGTTATCGCCGGGATTGATGTGATCTGCTATCCTGGAATCAGGGGGAAAATAAGGAAAGGTTTGCTCATCAAATACAACATGCCTAGAGATAATGACTCTACGGCTGGTAAGATCAAGGCAACGATACCCTTTTTGTTCGCGCGGATAACCCAGGAAAACGCAACGGGTGGATCGAGGAGCTAATTTGTGTGGTGTTGTGGCAGAAAGATTGGGAAAACATAGGCAACCAAAGGTGCGTAGGTGATCGTAGGACGGATGGGTGCCGTAGAGGAGAAAATATGGTGTAAAAAAGTGCACGGCTCGGGACGGCCGCATATTGAGGAGATACGTGGCGGTGTGAAGGGCCTCGACCCAAAAGGGAGGAGGAAGGTGCGCTTGGGAGAGAAGGCTCCGGACTACGTCGTTTGTGGTACGGATCATGCGCTCAGCCTTACCGTTCTGCGGTGAAGTGTGAGGACACGTTAGACGGAAAGAGATGCCATGAGTGCCAAAAAACGAGCGTAGGTCGCCGGAGAGGAACTCACCGCCATTATCGCATTGCATACAACAAATAGTGGTACGGAATTGAGTAGAGACGAAGGAGAAGAACCGGCGTAGTGTATCGCAAGTGTCAGATTTATTTCGTAACGGAAACGTCCAGGAGAAGTGGGAGAAATCATCAAGCACAACAAGATAATATTTGTAGCCAGAAAAGCTCACGACAGGGGATGTCCATAAATCACAATGTATTAGTTGAAATGGAGCTGTAGTAAAAGAAGTGGATGTGGGGAAGGGGAGTTTTTGGTGCTTTCCGAGCTGGCAGGCAGTACAAACATCAAGTTTATTGGAACTTTTATTACAGACTTGTAAGAAGTCGAGGGGAAAGCGCGAGAGTAAAGTGTGGCTGGGGTGCCCTAGCCGCCGATGCCAGAGATCACTAGAGAGGGCTGTGAGAGCCGTCGAGGTTGAGCCGCCATTGCCTCCATGGAAGGGATAGAGCGTGCCGGTGCTACTGGACCTCAGAAGAATTTTCTTGGTGAGTAGATCCTTCACAGAAAAACCGAGGGGATCAAATTCGACGGAACATAAATTATCACGAGTAAATTGACGAACAGAAATAAGATTGGTGATAATGTTGGGTGATAGAAGAATGTGGTGAAGATAAAACGGGCGTGAGGTGAGAGCAGCACTACCAGTAGCAGTTGCAGGGAGACGAGTACCATCACCGACAATGATATGACGAGAATTAGGCGCTAAAAAAGAATGAGACAGGTTCAAGTTACCCTGATTGCCGGTGATGTGCGAACTGGCGCCCGTGTCCATGTACCACTCGGCGTTTGGCGGAAGGGCGGCGCCGTAGCTTGGGGCGGCGTGGATCATGGCGGAGTGGTCCCAGGAGTACGGTGCAGGCTGGTACAGTGGTGCAGAGGGGGCGCCGTGATGCATCATGTAGGCGTGGGCAGGGGCGCCGGGACGGGGGCCGAGAATCCCGGTTGAGTTCGGTGGGATCCATGGCGCCCGAGGTGGAGGGAAGGGTGCCGACCAGGGGGCGAAGTACCCCAGCCACGGTTGCTGCTGAGGCCCCCCGCGCCCGCCACCGTGGTGGTCACCGCGGCCACGGCCTCGTCCACCGCGGCCACGGCCGCCGCGCCCGCCGGCACGGTTGCCTTGCCCGCTGTTGGGGTAGCCGCCTTGCCCCCCGGGCTGGGACCCGCCACCACGACCGCCTGGGCCGCTGCCAGGCCCCCCGTGTTGAGAGTCGCCGCCACCTCCGTGCGGAGGGCCGCCACCACGGCCGGGGCCATCGCCGCGGTCGGCCCCACGCTCAGCGGGGTCAGAAGAGTTGTGGACGACGAGCGCGTGGGAGCCTTCCGCTCGAGCCTTCTTGTCGATGGAGAGCTCAGCCAGGACAAGGCGAGAGCGCGCCTGCACGAAGGACGGGAGCGGCACCGTGGACTGCATGATCTCAGATTGAATCTCAAATT